>NW_027218888.1:0-12718 GCF_027580195.1 Bos mutus
TCGCCTGCTCAGCTCCAGGAGCATTGTCTGCCGGGCTGCAAGATCCGTGTCTGCTCAGTCATTACTAAGCCAAGCCTGCTGGTCACGTTTAGAGTCTGGCTTAGCCACTCTACGGCAGTCTGCTCAGCCTTTGAAATCTGCCAGCTGAGCTGGCGAGATTCGCGCCTGCTCAGCCTTCCTCGATTTTGCCTGCTGAGCTGTGCGTGGATTCCCGCTGCCTGCTCAGCCCTGGCGAGTATTGCCTGCTGAGTTGCAAGGATTGGTGTCTGCTGAGCTGCAACATTGTGTCTGCTGAGCTGCACTATTGGTGTTCGCTGAGCTGCCCAATTGCGTTTGCTCAGTCCGGTGTGAGCCTGCTGAGTCACGTGATAGAGTCTGCTTAGCTACCATTACAGTCTGCCTGGCCCATGACGATTTCCTGCTCTTCTCCTCGTGATTAGTGCTCCTAGCTGCGATTAGTACCACCAGCACTTTGATTATTGCCTCGCTGAGGCACGCGTATCAGTGATGATACCTACGCGATCAGCGCCTCAGTCACGCCGTGATCATTCATGATAGACACCTGATCAGTGCCTGCTCAGTCAACGCGATCAGTGTAATGCTCGTCAGTCAGATCACGCCTATCAGACACATGATGAATGCATGCTCAGTCCTGATCAGTGCATGCTCAGCCACGTGATCATGGCCTGCTCAGTCACATGATCAGGCCTGCTGAATCACCGGATTATTCTTGTCAGCCAGGGTGATTAGTCCTCGCCCAGCTTTTCGTGACTCTTGCCCGATCACCTGTGTGATTCCCTGCTCAGCCTTGATTTAGTGCCTGCTCAGTCCGGGGTTTTTGGGGCTGCCTGAGGCACGTGATTAGCCTGCTTACTACTTCATTACAGTCTGCTCAGCCCGCCGATTATTGCCTGCTAAGCTGCGGATTCCTGCCCACAGGTCCGGTGAGTATTGCCTGCTGAGGTATGTGATTCTTGGCCGCTCAGGTCCGAGTATTGCCCGCTGAGCTGCGTGATTCCTGCCTGATCAGCTTCTTGATTATTGTTTCCGAGCTGCGGATTCCTGTCTGCTCAGGTCCATGATTATTGCCTGCTGAGCTGCATAATGCCTGCCTGCTCTGCTTCTGATTATTGCCTGCCGACATGGATTCCTGCGCCTGCTCAGCTTCGATTATTGCCTGCTGAGCTGTGATTCCCGTCCGCTCAGGTTCATGAGTTTTGGCTCGCGACAAGATTCGCAGCCTGCTCAGCTCCTGAGTATTGTCTGTTGCCTGATTCCCGCTTCTGCTCAGGCAGAGCATTGCCTGCAGAGCTGCAAGATCTGTGGTTCGCCTGTGCCACGAGGGAGAGCCTGCTGAGTCACGTCTTTAGAGTCTGCTTTTAGCCACTATTAAAGTCTGATCAGCTCCTTGACGATTTCCGCTTTCTCGTGATTAGTGCCTCTCATTCGAAGTGATTAGTGCCTGCTCAGCACTTTGATTATTGCTCTGCTGGAGGCACGTGACGCGCATGATAGCCACGATCAGCGCCTCGTCACCAGATCAGCGCCTCAGTCACGTGATGATTCATGATAGACACCTGATCAGTGCCTGCTCAGTCACGTGATCATGCCTTCAGTCACGCGATCAGTGCATGCTCAGCCACGTGATCAGGGCTCGTCTCAGTCACGTGGATCAGGCCTGCTGGAACCACGGGATTATTTCTGCTCAGCCGTGCGATTAGTCCCCGCTCAGCTCTGTGGTTTGTGCCAGCTCAGTCCCGTTAGAGCTGCTGACACGTGGATTAGAGTGCCAGCCACTCATTGGCGTCCGCCCAGCTCCATGATTACTGCCTGCTAACATCGCGGATTTCTGCCTGCTCAGGTCCTGAGAGTCACTGAGCTGCATGATTCCTGCCCGCTCAGCTCCATGATTATTGCCTGCAACTGCGTGATTCCTGCTTGCTCAGGCCCATGATTATTGCTTGCTGAGCTGCGAATTAGTGCCTGCTCACCCGAGAGGAGCCGCTGAATCACGTGGATTAGAGTCTGCTTATCCAGTTTCATTACAGCCTTCAGCCCAATCTATTATTGCCAAAGGTTGCGTGATTCCTGCCTGCTCAGGTCCGTGAGTATTGCTCGCTGCTGAGTTATGATTCCTGCCAGTCTAGCTCCATGGATTATTGGCTTCGCCAGAGCTGCGCGCGTATTCCTGACTGCCAGCTTCTTGATTATTGGCCTTTGTTGCCTGATTCCTGCTCTGCTTTGCTTGATTATTGCCTGCTGAGCTGCGTGGATCTCTGCTTGCTCAGCTCCAGGATTTTTGCCCGCTGAGCTGGCGCGAGTCGTGCCTGCTCAGCCTCTTGATTACTGTCTGCCGAGCTGCATGATTCTCGCCTGCTCATAGTCCCAGGAGTATTGTGGCGCTGGGTTGCAAGATTCGGGTGTCTGTCAGTCACGGGTGCACAAGCCTGCTGAGTCACGTGTTTAGAGTCTGCTTAGCCACTCTAATGGCAGTCTGCTCAGCTCTGATTTTGCCAGCTGGAGTCGGGGATCTGCTCCGGCCGGGCTTCGATTTTTGGCCCGCCGAGCTGATTCCCGCCTGGCCAGCTTCGATTACCGCCCGCCGAGCCGCGGATTCCTGTCTGCTGAGCTGCACCATTGGTGTCTGCTGAGCTGCCCGATTGCCTGCTCAGGCTGAGTCACGGGTGTGATTCCTGCATGCTCAGAGTCACGAGTTTAGAGTCCTGCTTAGCTACTTCATTACAGTGGCTGAGCCCCATGACCATTAGTCTGCTCCTGGGCCGATTAGAGTCTGTTTATCCAGTTGATTATGCCTGCTCAGTTTTTGATTATTGCCTGCTGAGGCACGGTGATTCATGATAGCCATGTGATGGATTATTGCCTCGCCGTTTGTCGCGGCCTGGCTCAGCCTTTGATTACCGTCCGCTGAGCTGCGCGATCTCTGCCTGCCTGGGGCCCAGGAGCATTGTCTGCCACGTGATTCGTGTCCGCTCTGATCAGTGTGATGCTTCAGCCACGTGATCATGGCCTGCTCAGTCACATGATCAGGGGCCCGCTGAATCACTGATTATTCTTGCTCAGCTAGGTGATTAGTCCCCGTCAGCTTCGCGGACTCTTGCCTGATCACCTGTGTGATTCGTCCTCGCTCAGCTCTTGGATTAGTGTCTGCTCAGTCCGGTTTTGGAGCTGCTGAGGCACGTGATTAGCGCCTGCTTACTACGGTCAGTCTGCTCAGCTCCATGATTATTGCCTGCTAAGCTTTTCGTGATTCCTGCCTACACAGGTCCGCGAGTATTGCCTTGCTGAGGCGTGATTCTGGCTGCCGCTCAGGTCCACGAGTATTGCCTCCGCTGAGCTGCGTGATTCCCGCCTGATCAGCTTCTTGATTATTGCCTCGAGCTGGGCGCGATTCCCGTCTGCTCAGGTCCATGATTATTGCCTGGGTGAGCTCACAAGCCCGCCTGCTCTGCTTCTTTTTAAATTTCCTGCTGAGCTGCGGATTCCTGCCTGCTCAGCTTTTGGTTTTGCCTGCTGGGCTGTGGGGGTTCCCGCCTGCTCAGGTTCCAAAATTGCCTGCTTAGCTGGGTGGGGTTCGAGCCTGCCCCAGCCCTTTTAGCGTCCGCCGAGCTGCCTGATTCCCCTTGCTCAGGTGAGGAGATTGCCTGCAGAGCTGCAAGATCGGGTTGCTCAATCACGCAGTGGGAGGGTTTTTGAGTCAAGCCTTTTTAGTCCGCTTAGCCACTTTCCCTTAAAGTCTGATAGCTCCTTTTACCCCCTTTCCCTGCTTTTTCCGTGATTAGGGGTCTTATCCAAGGATTAGTGCCGCTCAGCACTTTTTGATTATTGGGTTTTCTGAGGCACGGGTCAGTGCATGATAGCCAAAGGGTCGCGCCCTCAGTCACCAGATCAGCGCCTCCCCGTCACGGATGATTCCGGGTAACCCTGATCGGGGCCTGCCAGTCCGGATCGGCCCCTCCCTTTTGGTCCCGCGGATCAGTGCCTGCTCAGCCCCGGGTCAGGGGCCCCCCTAGTACGGGACCAGCCTTGGGGTGCCCACGGGGCATCTCCTTTCCTTTTTTGTGATTAGTCCCCTGCCCCCCGTAATTTTTTGCCAGCTCAGTCCCCCTTAGGAGCTTGCAGCCGGGTTGAGTGTGCTTAAACTCTTTCAGTCTGCTCACCCCAGATTTTGCCAATTTGTGATTTCTGCCTGCTCAGGTCCGTGAGTTTCCTGCTGAGCTGCATGATTCCTGCTTGCTCCCGCCCTTTATTATTGCCTGCTGGGGCCCCGGATTCCTGCCTGCTCAGCTTTTTGATTATTGGGCCCGAGCTGCGTGGGTTCCCGTCTGCTCAGCTCCTTTATTATTCCCGAGCTGTAACCCCGGGTTCCCTGTTCTTGATTTTGCCGCGGCTCGTGATTCCCCCCCGATCAGCTTCTTGGGTTATTCCTGCTGGGCCGGTTCCTGCTTGCCGCCCCATGATTATTGCCCCGCTAAGCTGGGGGTGGTTCCCGCCGACTCAAGTCCGTGGGGTATTGCCTGCTGAGCTGTGTGATTACTGTCTTTCCCAGGTTCACAATTTTGCCTACTGAGCTGCGGATTCCTGCCTGATCAGCCCATGATTATTGCCTGCTGAGCTGAATGATTCCCGCCTGCTCAAACTCCCGGGTTTTGCCTCCAAACGCGTGATTCCCCCCTTTTCTCAGCTCCATGATTATTCTTGTTTTACGTAATTTGTGCCTTCGCGGGGGAGGAGCCCGGGTGAGTCATTTTATTACAGTCTGTTATTCCCCTTGGGCCCGCCTGGGCCCCTGATTTGCCTGCGGTTGGGGGGTTCCCCGCCTGCTCAGGGGGCCGTGAGTATTGGGGCCCGCTGAGCTTGTGATTCCCCGGCCCCTCCCCCTCCCCCCTGTTAGCGCTGGCTGGGGGTGATTCCTGCCTGCCCGCTTTTTGAAAAATTTCCTGCGGGTGGGGTTGTGGGTTCCGCGGGTCAGCCCCCCGGTTTTTGCCTGCCCGACTGGGTGATTCCCCCCCCCAGCTCCGATTATTGCCTGCTGAGCTGCGTGATTTTGTGCCTGTTCAGCTCCCCTTTATTACTGTCTGCCGAGTCTGGGTTCCCGCCCGCCCAGCTCCCGAGGGACCGCTGGGGGAAGATCCGTGGGCTGCTCAGTCATTGCCGCCGCCTGCTTTAGCCCCGTGTTTAAGTTGCTTAGCCACTTTGGGCAGTCTGCCCAACTCCTTTAAATTTGCCAGCTGAGATGTGAATTTTGCGCTCCCCGCTCCTTGATTTTTGCCTGCTGAACTGTGTGATTCCCGCCTGCCCCGGGGTCCATGATTTGCCCCGCCGGGTTTGCCCTGATTGGTGTCTGCTGAGCTGCAAATTGGTGTTGCTGGCTGCACCATTGGTGTTCCTGGCTGCCCAATTGGTTTTTGCCTTTTTTCCGGGGTGTAAACCCTGCTGAGTCACGGATAGAAATCTGCCAGCCACTTCATTACAGTTTTTTGTAGCCCCCATGACGATTTCCCGCTCCTTCCGTGAAAATTTTTCCCCCTTTGGGCCCAAAGGGGTTGGGGCCTGCTCAGCTCTTTTTTTTTGCCTCCTGAGGCCCGGGGTCCGGGGGCAGGTGACGGATCAGGGGATTTTTAGTCCGGGATCAGGCCTCTCCCGTCCGTGATCAGTGCATGCTCCCGCCACGTGATCAGGGCCTGCTCAGTCAGGATCGGGGGCCGCTGAAACCCCGGGGTTATCTCTTGCTCAGCTGTGTGATTAGTCCCCGCTCAGCCCTGGTTTGTCCCCGCTCAGTCCCCGGGTTTTTGGGGCTTTTGAGTCACGGATTAGAGGTCTTAGCCACTCATTCAGTCTGCTCCCGCCCCCATGGGGTTTTGCCCCGCAATATCTGGTTTCGCCTGCTCAGGTCCGTGAGATTTCCGCTGGTCATGGTTCCCCTTTTCTCAGCTTCTTGATTTTGCCCGCTGGCCGCGATTCCTGTCCGCCCCGGGGCCCCTGATTAATTCCCCTGGGCCGATAATTCCTGCCCCCCCCTGCTTCCGATTTTGCCTGCTGAGCTGCGTGATTCCTCCCCGATCAGCTTTTTGATTATTCCCCCGGCCGGGGATTCCCTTGCTTCGGCTCCATGATTTTGGCCTGCTAAGCTGAAATGATTCCTGCCGACTCAAGCCCCGTAGTTTGCCTGTTTTGGCTGGGGGTGATTCCCGCCTGCTCGGGTTTCCCAAATTATTGCCTACTGGGGCGGGCGTGATTCCCCCCTTTGCTCAGCCCCCGGTTGGGTGCCGCTGAGCGGGGTGCCCTCCCCGCCAGCTCCATGATTAGCCTGCTCTGCGTGTTTCCCCGCTTGCTAAAACCCATGATTATTCCCGGCTGAGCTACATAATTAGTGCCGCTCACCCGGGGAGGGACCCGGCTGAGTACGTGATTAGCCCCCGTTACCACTTCATTCACCCTTTCCAGCTCCATGTTTGGGCCTGTTAATTTGCGTGATTCCTGCCTGCTCCAGGTCCTTAGTATTGCCTGCTGAGCGGGTTCCTGCCCCGGGGCCCCAAAGGATTATTCCCCCTGCTGAGCTCGGATTCCGGGGTTTGCTCAGCTCCCAGGGTTAAGGGGCCTGCTGACCCGGGTGATTCGTGCCTGTTCAGCTCCTTGATTACTGTCTGCTGAGCTGCGTGATTCCTGCCTGCCCCAGCCCCGGGTTTTTGTCTGCTGGGCTGAAAGATCCGTTTTCTCCCCAAAGAAAGGTGTCAAGCCCTGCTGAGCCGTTTTTTAGAGTCTGTAGCCACTTCATGGCAGTCTGCTCAGCCCCTTTTGAAATTTCCCCACCCGGGGTTTTAGTTCTTCCCTGCTCAGCCCCCTTGATTTTTGCCTGCTGGGCTGTGTGATTCCTGCCTCCCAGCTCCAGGGAAGAATTGCCTGCTGAGTTGCATGATTGGTGTCTGGGGCTGCAACATTGGTGTTGCTGAGCTGCCCCTTTTGGGGTTTTCCTTGAGCTCCCCCATTTGTTTGTCGGGGCCGGTTTGAGCCTGCTGGGGTCACGGATGGGAGTCGGGCTTAGCCATTTAAATTTACAGCCGCTCACCCTCCATGACGACTCCCTTTTCCCCCGTGATTAGTCCCCTCTTAGTTTAAGGGGGATTAGTGCCTGCTCAGCACTTTGATTATTGTCGCGGGGTCCATCCCCATTATAGCCACGGGGATAAAGCCCTCAGTCACAGATCAGCGCCTCAGTCAGGGGGATCATTCATGATAAAACACCAGGGTGCCGCCGGCCCGTGATCAGTGCATGCTCCGGTCAAAATCATGCCTATCAGTCTAAATGAAGGGCTCTCAGCCCCCTGATCGGCATGCTCAGCCACGTGATCATGGCCTCCCCAAAACCTAGATCAGGGGCCCGCTGAATCACCCGGTTATTCTTTCAGCTTTGGTGATTAGTCCCCCCCCAGCTTCGTGACTCTTGCCCGATCACCTGTGTGATTCCCCCTGCTCGGGTCCCTTGATTATGCCTGCTCAGTCCGGGGTTTTGGGGCCCGCCTGAGGGGGTGATTCGTCTCCCTTCCCCTTTTATTACAGTCTGCCAACTCCCGGGTTTTGCCTGCTAAGCTTCGATTTCCCGCCTGCACAGGTCCGTGGTATTGCCTGCTGAGGTGCGTGATTCCCGGCTGCTCAGGCCCATGAGTATTGCCTGCTGGCTGCGGGTTCCTGCCTGATCAGCCCTTTAATTTGCCTCCCGAGCTGGGGTGATTTTGTCTGCTCCCGGTCCATGATTTTGCCTGCTGAGCCCATCCCGGGCCCGCCTGGGTTTTTTGATTGGCCCGCTGAGCTGCTGATTCCCGCCTGCTCGGGTTCTTGATTATTGCCCGCTGGGCTGTGGGATTCCCGGGGCCCGCTCCCCGGGTTTAAGGGTTTTCCTTGGGAGCTGGGTGATTAGCCGTCGGGTCCTTGAGGTCTTTTGGGCTGCCGTTCCCCGCTTGCTCCCCGGGGCGGGGGTATTTTTCCCCGCAGAGCTGCAAGATTCGGGTTGCCAGTCACGGGTGGAGGCTTGGGTGAGTCCCCCTTTGAGCCCGTTTGCCATTCATTAAAATCTTTTATCGGGCCCCTTTACGATTTCCTTGGGTTCTCTCTTTATTTTCCCTCTTTCCCGGGGATTGGTGCTAGAAAAATTTTGCCTGCTGAGGGGGGTGATCGTGAAAGATAGCCGCCGATTTTTGGGGCCTCTCACACCAGATTGGGGCCCTCCCGTCACGTGATGATTCATGATGAACTTGATCGGGGCCTGCTCAGTCCTTTATCAGTGCCCTCTCAGTCGGGGGATCTGTGCGACTGGTCCCGCGGATCAGTGCCTGTCGCCGTGATCATGCCTCCCAGTCACGTGATCGGGGCATGCTCAGCCCGTGATCGGGGGCCCGCTCGGGCACGGGGTCAGGGCCTGCTGAACCCCGGGATTTCTCTTTTCGGGTGTGTGATTGGCCCTCGGGTCCGTTTGGTTTTGTGCCGGGTCAGTCCCCCTTAGGGGCCGCTTTTGGGCACGGGTTAGAGTGTGCTTAGCCCTCAATTTCAGTCCGCCCAGCCCATGATTTTGTGAATTCCGGGTTTCTGCCCGCTCAGGTCCGTGAGGTTTCCCGCTGGGCTGCAGGATTCCTGCTTGCTCAGGGTTCTTCCATTATTGCCCGCTTTTGGCCTGCGGATTCCTGCCTGCTCGGGTTCTTTATTATTCCTGCTGAGCTTGATTCCCCGTCTGCTCAGCTCCATGATTTTGCCTGCTGAGCTGCATAATTTTTGTCTGTCGGGTTTTTTGATTTTCTGCTGAGCTGCGTGATTTCTCCCCCATCAGCTTTTTGATTATTCCTTTTCTGGGCCGGGATTCCGCCGGGCTCCCAAATCCTTAGATTGCTTCTGCCGAGCGCGGGATTCGCCCCAGGTTCGAAATTTCCCACCGAGCCGCCGGGGTTCCCCCCTTTTATCAGATCCATGATTATTCCTGCTGAGCTTTTGATTCCTGCCTGCCCCGGGGGTCCTTTATTAACCCTTCTGCGCGTGATTTTTCCCCTTTCTCGCCCATGATTGGTTTCTTGCTGAGCTGGAATTATGCCTTCACTCCGGAGAGGGGCCCGGGTGGCAATTTTATTGGTCTGCTTTCCCTTTATTACGGCCCCCAGCTCCCTGGGGTTTTGCCTGCTGTTCGTGATTCCCGCCTGCTCGGGGCCTTAAAAATTTTCCTTCTGAGCTGCGGGTTCCCGTGCTCACCCCCATGATTTTGCTTGCTGAGCTTATTCCTGCCTGCTCAGCTTCTTGGCTGCCCCTGAGCTGGGGGTGATTCCTGCTTGCTCTGCTCCTGATTTGGGCCCGCTGGCTGGGGGTGATTCCTGCTTGCTCGGGTCCTGATTTTGCCTGCTGGCTGCGGGCTGGGCCTGTTCAGCTCCTTTATTTTTTCTGCTGAGCTGCTGATTCCTGCCTGCTCCCCTCCAGGGGTATTTTCTGCTGGGGGCAAGGGTCCGGGTCTGCTCAGTCATTGCTGCCCCCTGCTATCACGGGTTTTGAGTCTGCTTAGCCACTTCATGGCAGTCTGCTCCCGCTCCTTTAATTTACAGCTGAGCCAGATTTTGTGGGGCCCGCTCAGCTCCTTTTATTTTTGCCTTGCTGGGGCGTGTGATTCCCCGCCCCCTAAACCCCCATGAGTTTGCCTGCTGTGTTGCATGATTGGTGTCTGCTGAACTGCAACATTGGTGTCTGCCGGCTGGGGACCATTGGGGTCTGCTGAGCTGCCCAATTGGGGTTTGTTTAGTCCGAGTGTAGAGCCTGCTGAGTCCGCCTTTTTTAGTCTGCTTTACCACTTCATTACAGTTGCTCAGGTCCCGGGCCTTTTCCTGCTTTTTCCGTGATTAATTTCCCCCTTTGGGCCCAAATGTTAGTGCCTGGGGGGCATTTTTATTTTGCCTGCTGGGACGCGATCAGTGGCAGAAACCCGGATCAGCGCCCCTTTTAATTTAAAATCAGCGCCCTCAGTCGTGATTTTCCGATAGACCCTGATCCCGCCTTGCTCAGTCCCTGAATTTTGCCCTTCCCGTCACGTGATCAATGCATCTTTAGTCCTGGGATTTTCATGCTCAGCCCCGGATCATGGCCTGCTCAGTCACGGGATCAGGGGCCCGCTGAATCCCGGATTATTCTGGGTCCCGCTCGGGGATTATTCCCCGCTCAGCTTCCGTCCCCGTGGGCCGCATCTGTGGATTATCCCCGCTCAGCCCCGTGATTATTCTCAGTCCGGTTTGGAGCCCGGGTGAGTCAGGATTAGCGCCCCCTTTTGCCACTTCATTACAGTCTGCTCCAAACAGATTACCGCCTGCCGGATTTCTGCCTCCCCAGGTCCCTTTTTGTTGCCTGCTGAGGTGCCGGGGGCCCCGGCTGCTCAGGGGCCATGAGTTTGCCTGGCCCGAGCCGCGGATTCCCCGCCTGCCCCGGGTTTTTGATTATTGGGCCCCCTGGCTTTGCGTGATTCTGTCTGCTCAGGTCCAATTCGGGCCCCCGCTGAGCTGCAAACCCCGCCTGCTCTGCTTTTGGTTTGCCTGCTGACCGGATTCCTGCTTGCTCCCGCTCCATGATTTTGCTTGTTGGGGCGGATTCCCGCCGACTCAGGTGGGAGTATTGCCTGCTGAGCTGTGTGATTTTCTGGCCCGCTCAGGTTCAAAATTTTTGCCTCTGACTGGGGATTTCCCCCCCCGCTCAGATCCATGATTATTTTCCAGCCCGAGCTGTGTGATTCCCGGCTTTTAGGGTTTATAATTAACCCCCGAGGGGCCCCTGATTCCGCCTCTCAGCTCCATGATTTTGCCCCGCGGCTCGTGATTCCTGCCTGCTCATCTCCCAAAATTTTTGCCCGCTGAGGGTGGAAAGATTCCCGCCTGCTCAGCCCCGGGTTATTCCTGTTTGACCCTGGGCCCGCTCAGCCCTTTATTATTGCGCTGGGCTGTGTGATTCCTGCCTGCTCGGGGTTTAATGAAGGGATTGCCTGTTTGCTGGGTTTTCGGGCCTGTTTGCCCTTGGGTTTTTTTGCTGAGTTTCCTGATTTCCCGCTTTCCCAGCTGCAGGAGTATTGTCTGGGCTTTAAAATTCGGTCTGCTCCCCGTCACATGTGGGAACCCCTTTTGGGGCCTCCTTTGGGCTGTTTGCCAATTTTATTACAGTCTGCTCAGCTCCTTGGCTTTTCCTTCTCTCCGTGATTGGGGCCCCTTGGGGCCGGGATTGGGGCCTGTTTGCACTTTGATTATTGCCTGCTGAGGCCTGATCGGGAGATAGCCATGTGATCAGCGCCCTCAGTCACGTGATCCCCGGGGCCTCTCAGTCCCGTGATCATCGTGCTCGGGCATGGGATCAGTGCCTGCTTTAGTCACGGGTCATGCCCCTTTGTCCCCTGATCAGTGCCTGCTCGGGCGGGGCCCGGGGCATGCTCAGCCAGGTGATCAGGGGCCCGCTCAGTCCCAGGATCAGGGGCCCGCTGAACCAGGATATCTCTTTCTCAGCCGGGGATTAGTCCTTTTTCAGCTCCGTGGTTAGCCTGCTCAGGCCCGGGTTAAGGAAAAAGGCCTAACGGATTAGTGTCTGTTTGGGCCCCCCAACGGTCTGAGCTTCATGATTTGCCTGCTAATACGTGGATTCCTGCTTTCTCAGGTCCCCGAGTTTGCCTGCTGAGCGGGATTCCTGCCTGCTCAGGTTCAATTGTGCCTGCTGGGCTGCGGGTTCCGCCTGTGGCTCCCTAATTTTTGCCTGCTAAACTCCCTGATTCCCCGGGTCCCCCGCCCCCCGGGTTATTGCCTGCTGTTTCGTGATTCCGCCTGCCCAGCTCCATGGTTATTGCCTGCTGAGCTGCGGCCCGCCTGCCTTGGGGTCCATAATTTTGCCTGGTTGCTTTCGTGATTCCTTGCCCACCAGGTCCGTGAGGTTGCCCGCTGAGTTTTTTGTTTCCGCCTTCTCAGCTCCATGATTTGGGCCCCGAGCTGCGGGGGATTCCCGCCCGCTCCCGCTCCATGGGTTAATTTCCTGCCGAGCTGCCCTGATTCCCGCCTGCTCAGCTCCATGATTATTTCCGATGAGCTGAATGATTCCGCCTGCTCAGCTCCCAGTTATTGCCTGCTGTTTCGTGATTCCTGGGCCCGCTCAGCTTCTTTATTGCCTGATGGGCTGTGTGATTCCTGCCCAAGTTTCTTTAGTATTTTCCCCTTTTTGCTGCTTTATTCTTCTGCTCAAAAACCTTTTTATTGGGCTGCTGAGGGTGCCTGATTCCCGCCTGTTCGCTCCAGGGGTATTGTTCCCAGGCTGCAAGATTCTTGTCTGCTCAATCACGTGGGGCCCTTTTAAACAATGTTTAGAGTCCCTTTAGCCACTTTTATTTCAGTCTGCTCAGCTCCCGGACGATTTCCGCTTCTCCCGGATTAGTGCCCTCTTAGCCCAAGTGATTAGTGCCTGCTCAGCACTTTGATTTTGCCTCCCGAGGCAACCCATCAGTGCATATTTGCCACCCATCAGCGCCTTCCACGGATCAGCGCCTGTCAGTCCCCGTAATCATTCATGATAGGCGCCCGATCAGTGCCTGCTCCGCCCCGTGATCAGTGCATGCTCGGTCCGGAGGGGCCACAGTCACATTTATGAATCATCTCCCCGTCCCCTGATCAGTGAGCTCAGCCACGGGTCATGGCCTGCTCAGCCCCAAAACAGG
>NW_027218889.1:0-4060 GCF_027580195.1 Bos mutus
AAGCAAAACATAAAGTTTGTTTTGAAGCGGGATTGCCCAAAAATATCGGGTGGCTCCGGGCTCATCCACATTTGATGCGACCTCCCCTTCCCCCAAAACCTTTTTCCGGGGAATATCCCGGCTCCCGCACCGTCATCATCTCCTCACGTATCACGAACCCGTATCACTGAGGGACATTCCCATCCCTCTCGGGCGGGGATCCCCTAGGCTAAATCAGGGGACCCCCGCGTGATACGCGCCCGATCAGGTTCGTTCCGAGACGGATCAGTCGTCGGTCCCCGGGTGTCCGTGGGCACTGTCCTGCCTTAAAAACCCTGATTGGATCAGCCCTCCAGTCCCGTCCGTATCAGTGCAATAGCCCCCTATGTCGTGCCCGTCCCCAAACCGCGCCCGTCGTCACTGTCTTCCTGAAACCGTGATGTGCGCTGGCCTTGATCGGGGCGGATCAGCCCGTCATCAGTGTATGGCAGTCGTGATCAGTGCTGAAGCCCGTGATCCCGTGCATGCTCAGTCACGTGATCTGGACGATCAGCCCGTGATCGGGGCTCGTCGTGTGGGCCGCAAGGCCCGCGTGATTCTGCGGCTCATCTGCATGACCAATTGCCAGCTGAGCTGCGTGATTCCTGTCGGCTCATCTGGCAATTGCCAGCTGACTGCGTGATTCCTGCCTAGTCACTGGGTTTTGCCAGTTGAGCAGCATGATTAGTCACTGCACTCCATTTTTTCCTGCCATGCGTGGGTTCTGTTACTCCTCTTTGAGTATTGCCTCCTAAAAGGGGCCTTTGTGCGCCACCTGCGAGACCAGCCCCCCATCCAGGGTATTGAAGGGAGATGGCCTAAGGGGACTATGTATATATAATCAGAGATTCAAGAATAATAGAATGAGGAGAGCTCAGTAGGAAAATTCGGTGGAAAGAGACTGAGTAGCTTAGTTTCATGGAAAATCAAACTTCAAGACAAAAGTTTCCACTCGAGGCCTCAGCGCCCTCTCGAATAGCGGAAGGTGCCTCACCTGAAAACACTATTCTCGATTCTTTTAGCCCAGGCATAGTATTGAAAATAGCATGGTGGGTTCCTCATCCCCGAATGGAGACTCAGCTGGAAGTTAAAGGAAATATGGAAGCATTGAATTAGGCTGTAAGTGCTCTTTGACAGAGAGGCCAGAGATGGTGGTAGGGACATCCCCAGTATGAAATCCCAGAGGTGAGCACAAAAGCATACAGTAGGCAGACTTTTTTCTTGGAGAGATGCCGAGAATATCCGGGTGGACTCCTGGGCTCGATCCATTTTTGCGTATGCGAGCCTCCTTCCTCATGACCTTTGTCCAAGTGGGATATTTTCCAGCTCATTTCAATCAGCATGCTCAGTCACGATAATTGCATGAGCAGCCGCGTGGCGTGATCACTGAGCCTGAATTCGTAATCCAAGCGCCTCTCAGTCGGAGTCACCGTACTCTTTCGTGTTGATGAATGACCATGCATGATCACTGCATGCTGGGCGCGGTCGTTGGTCATTCTGGTGGCCGTGATCATGGTGCGTTCCTGATCCCATGATCCCAGTGCCTGTCAGTCACTGGTCACTGCCTGCCTTTGATAAGCCGTGATCAGTGCCCGGTCGTCTCTCTAAATGGTACATGCGCAGTCACGTGATCAGTGCATGACCACACAGCGTGATCAGTGCACATGCTCCGGTCCTGATCTGGACGATCAGCTACTGGTCAGGGCCTGCCTGGTGCTGCGTAGTGCCGTCATCTACTGGTGCCAGCGGGCTGCCATAATAAGCTCTCATCTGGCGTAATTGCCAGCTGAGCTCGTGATTCACTAGTCTCTTTCTTCAGTGTATGATTGTTTCAGCTGGATTCGTCACTGCTGGCAACATACTTATTACTGCCTGCTGATTGCGTGCTTAAAGTGTCTGCTCAGCTCTTTAGTATTGCCTCCTGAGTCCCTGTTGGCATACCTGCGAGACCAGCCCAGCTGTCCAGGGTATTCAGAAGGAAGATGGCCTAAGCGAATATTTATATACTAATCAGAGATGTCAGAATAATAGTAGTATGAGACAGCTCCAGCAGGAAAATTCAGTGAAAAGGGCTGATACAGTAGCTTGGTTTTATGGAGACCAATCAAGCTTCAAGACCAAAAGTTTACCACTAAATGAGCCTCAAGCGCCCTCTATAAGCGGAAGTGCCTCACTAAAACCTTCTCGACTCGTCAGCAGCCCAGGCATAATTAGTAAAGCGTGGTGGGTTCCTCGCTCCAGGTGAACACAGCTGGAAGTTAAGGAAGAACGAACAAGTCACTTTATGAATTGGGCTGTGAATTTAGCACTCTTCTTTGACAGAGGCGAGATTGTTGGGGACAGCCCCGAGTGAAGAAATCATTGAGAAACACAGAAAGCTTAATACAGTAGGCAGAATTTGTTTTTTTAGGGAGTTGCGGAAGTGTCTGTGGTGGACTCTGAGATCGTTGTCTTCTTAGTAATGTGAGCCTCTTTCCTCAGCCTTTGTCAGAGTGAATACCTCCTCGGCTCGGCGCACATGGTCGTGCATGCTCAGTCCCGATATCAGTGCGCATGGGAATAGCCACGCACGCATCACTACAAAGGGGCACAGTTCGTGATCAAGCCTCTCAGTCAGTGATCACTGTATGAAAAACGCGTGATCGACGACCAACGCCACGTCTCTCTCATCACTGTCACATATCGGTGATTCCTGATCGGCCACGTGATCGGCGTGTGCACCTGGCGATCCAATCTTCAAGCGGTCACTGTCGTGTGCCGGAGGAGAAACGGCGATCGGTGCGCGTTGCCCCCATGGAGTCGGTGGCGGATCAGCCCGTCATCAGGCGCATGTGCGATCATGTCGGTGCGCGACGCGCGATCCAGTACATGCTCAGTCACCTGGACGATGGCCGTGATCAGTGCCTGCAAGTCCCGTGATCAGGGCCTGCTGAGCTGCGTGATTCCTGCTGGCTCGCTCATGACAATTGCCAGCTGAGCTGCGTGATTCCTGTCGGCTCATCTGCCTTGACGGTGCCAGCTGAGCCGTGATTCTGCCTGATCACCTGTGGTGGCCAGTTGAGCAGCATGATTCATCATACTGAGCTCCATGTTTATTGCCTACCTGCTGATTCGTGGTTCGTGTCTGCTCCAGCTCTTTGAAGTATCGCCTCCTGAGGTCCTGTTGCCGCATACACCTGCAGGGGATTAACTGATCAGAGGTATTGAAAGAAGATGGCTAAGCTGACTATTTATATACTGTCACAGAAGTCAAGAATAATAGAATGAGGAGAAAGTAGTAGGAAAATTATTGGAAAGACAAAAGATAGTAGCTTAGGTTCAGGAAGACCAATCAACTCCCAAGACAAGAAGTTTGCCACCACGTGGGCCATGGGCGCCCCTCTGAATAGCGGAAGGTGCCTCCCTAGACTTCTCGCAGTGGGTCACCAGCAGCCCAAACATAGTAGTAAGCGTGGTGGGTTCGGCGCTCCAGATGGAACTCAGCCCCCCCAGTGAAATCAAGTAGGAAACACAAAGCAATTTCAATGAAGCAGACTTTGTTTTTGGGGGAGTTGCCGAGAATATCCTGGTGGACTCCTGAGGTCGATCCGATTTCCGTATGCGAGCCTCCTTCCTCATGACCTTTGTCCCGTTTGGGAAAACCTCCCGGCTCGGGCGATCAGTGCATGCTCAGTCCCCGATATCAGTGCATGAGCAGCCCGGGGTGATC
Organism: Bos mutus; assembly: GCF_027580195.1. NCBI lineage: Eukaryota > Metazoa > Chordata > Mammalia > Artiodactyla > Bovidae > Bos > Bos mutus. The sequence continues at coordinate 3,728 of NW_027218889.1, forward strand.
ACTGAGGCACAGTTCGTGATCAAGCCTCTCAGAGGTGATCACCCTTGATAAACCGTGATCAGTGAATGACCAGCCGCGTGATCACTGCATGCGCCGAAACCCGGTGGTCAGTTCCTGATCAGCCACGTGATCGGTGCTCAGTCCGATCAGTGCCTGTCGGTCCGATGCTGCCTGATAAACCGTGATCGGTGCCCGATCAGCCCGTCATCGGGACATGCGCGGTCACGTGATCAGTGCATGATAGCCCGTGATCAGTGCGCGCAATCACGGATCTGGACTGATCAGCCACGTGATCAGTGCCTGCAGAGTCACGTGATCAGGGGGTGCTGAGCC
>NW_027218890.1:0-3947 GCF_027580195.1 Bos mutus
GCTCATCTGCTTGATAACAGCTGAGCCTCGCAGACACCTGCCTGCTCATCTGCCTGATGATCAGGCCAGCTGAGCCGCTGCGACACCTGCCTGCTCATCTGCTTTGATAATCGCCAGCTGAGCCACGCGACACCTGCCTGCTCATCTGCTTGATAATCGCCAGCTGAGCCGCGCGACACCTGCCTGCTCATCTGTTTGATAATCGCCAGCTGAGCCCCGTGACACCTGCCTGCTCATCTGCTTGATAATCGCCAGCTGAGCCGCCTGACACACCTGCCTGCTCATCTGCTTGATAATCGCCAGCTGAGCCGCAGCGTGACACCTGCCTGCTCATCTGTTTGATAATCGCCAGCTGAGCCGCGTGACACCTGCCTGCTCATCTCATCTGCTTGATAATCGACCAGCTGAGCCGCGTGACACCTGCCTGCTCATCTGCTTGATAATCGACAGCCTGAGCCGCGCGACACCTGCCTGCTCATCTGCTTGATAATCGCCAGCTGAGCCGTGCGACACCTGCCTGCTCATCTGCTTGATAATCGCCAGCTGAGCCGCGCGACACCTGCCTGCTCATCTGCTTGATAATCGCCAGGCTGAGCCGCGCGACACCTGCCTGCTCATCTGCTTGATAATCGCCAGCTGAGCCGCAGACGACACCTGCCTGCTCATCTGCTTGATAAACGCCAGCTGAGCCGCGTGACACCTGCCTGCTCATCTGCTTGATAATCGCCAGCTGAGCCGCCGCGACACCTGCCTGCTCATCTGCTTGATAATCGCCAGCTGAGCCGCACGACACCTGCCTGCTCATCTGTTTGATAATCGCCAGCTGAGCCGCGCGACACCTGCCTGCTCATCTGCTTGATAATCGCCAGCTGAGCCGCGCGACACCTGCCTGCTCATCTGCTTGATAATCGCCAGCTGAGCCCGCGACACCTGCCTGCTCATCTGCTTGATAATCGCCAGCTGAGCCGCGCGACACCTGCCTGCTCATCTGCTTGATAATCGCCAGCTGAGCCGCGCGACACCTGCCTGCTCATCTGCTTGATAATCGCCAGCTGAGCCGCGCGACACCTGCCTGCTCATCTGCTTGATAATCTCCAGCTGACCCTCGCGACACCTGCCTGCTCATCTGCCTGATAATCGCCAGCTGAGCCGCACGACACCTGCCTGCTCATCTGCTTGATAATCGCCAGCTGAGCCGCGTGACACCTGCCTGCTCATCTGCTTGATAATCGCCAGCTGAGCCACGCGCGACACCTGCCTGCTCATCTGCTTGATAATCGCCAGCTGAGCCTTGCGACACCTGCCTGCTCATCTGCTTGATAATCGCCAGCTGAGCTTGTGTGACACCTTCTGTTCATCTGCTTGATAATCGACAGCTGAGCAGCAGCGACACCTTCCTGTTCCATCTGCTTGACTGTGGCCAGCTGAGCACGTGACACCTGCCCTGTTCTTCTGTCATTGTGGCCCGGCTGGGCAGCGCGACACCTCAACACCATTCTGTTTGATAATCGCCAGCTGAGGAGCGCGACACCTGCCTGCTCATCTGCTTGATAATCGCCAGCTGAGCCGCTGCGACACCTGCCTGCTCATCTGCTTGATAATCGCCAGCTGAGCCCGCGCGACACCTGCCTGCTCATCTGCTTGATAATCGCCAGCTGAGCCCGCGCGACACCTGCCTGCTCATCTTTTTGATAATCGCCAGCTGAGCCGCGCGACACCTGCCTGCTCATCTGCTTGATAATCGCCAGCTGAGCCCCGTGACACCTGCCTGCTCATCTGCTTGAAAATCGCCAGCTAAGCGCCGTGACACCTGCCTGCTCATCTGCTTGATAATCGCCAGCTGAGCCGCGTGACACCTGCCTGCTCATCTGCCTGATAATCGCCAGCTGAGCCCCGCGACACCTGCCTGCTCATCTGCTTGATAATCGCCAGCTGAGCCGCGCGACACCTGCCTGCTCATCTGCTTGATAATCGCCAGCTGAGCCGCGCGACACCTGCCTGCTCATCTGCTTGATAATCGCCAGCTGAGCCGCGCGACACCTGCCTGCTCATCTGCTTGATAATCGCCAGCTGAGCCGCCGCGACACCTGCCTGCTCATCTGCTTGATAATCGCCAGCTGAGCCGCGTGACACCTGCCTGTTCATCTGCTTGATAATCGCCAGCTGAGCCGCGCGACACCTGCCTGCTCATCTGCTTGATAATCGCCAGCTGAGCCGTCGCGACACCTGCCTGCTCATCTGCTTGATAATCGCCAGCTGAGCGCGTGACACCTGCCTGCTCATCTGCTTGATAATCGCCAGCTGAGCCCCGATGACACCTGCCTGCTCATCTGCTTGATAATCGCCAGCTGAGCCGCGCGACACCTGCCTGCTCATCTTTTGATAATCGACAGCTGAGCCGCGCGACACCTGCCTGCTCATCTTTTTGATAATCGCCAGCTGAGCCGCGCGACACCTGCCTGCTCATCTGCTTGATAATCGACAGCTGAGCGCGCGACACCTGCCTGCTCATCTGCTTGATAATCGCCAGCTGAGCCGCGTGACACCTGCCTGCTCATCTTTGATAATCGACAGCTGAGCCGCGCGACACCTGCCTGCTCATCTTTTTGATAATCGCCAGCTGAGCCGCGCGACACCTGCCTGCTCATCTGCTTGATAATCGCCAGCTGAGCCGCGCGACACCTGCCTGCTCATCTGCTTGATAATCGCCAGCTGAGCCGCGCGACACCTGCCTGCTCATCTGCTTGATAATCGACAGCTGAGCCGCGCGACACCTGCCTGCTCATCTGCTTGATAATCGCCAGCTGAGGAGCGCGACACCTGCCTGTTCATCTGCTTGACTGTGGCCAGCTGAGCCGCGTGACACCTGCCTGCTCATCTTTTGATAATCGCCAGCAGCTGAGCCTGCCGATACCTGCCTGCTCATCTTTGATAATCGCCAGCTGAGCTGCTTGCGACACCTGCCTGCTCATCTGCCTGATAATCTCAGCTGAGCTTGACACCTGCCTGCTCATCTGCTTGATAATCGCCAGCGCGACGCGACACCTGCCCTCATCATCTTTGATAATCGCCAGCTGAGGAGCGACACCTGCCTGCTCATCTGCTTGATAATCGCCAGCTGAGCCGCGTGACACCTGCCTGTTCATCTGCTTGATAATCGCCAGCTGAGCCCGCGACACCTGCCTGCTCATCTGCTTGATAATCGCCAGCTGAGCCGCGACACCACCTGCCTGCTCATCTGCTTGATAATCGCCAGCTGAGCGCGCGACACCTGCCTGCTCATCTGCTTGATAATCGCCAGCTGAGAGCGCGACACCTGCCTGCTCATCTGCTTGATAATGAATGAGCCGCGCGACACCTGCCTGCCTGCTTTGCTTGATAATCATGCCAGTGAGCCGCGCGACACCTGCCTGCTCATCTGCTTGATAATCGCCAGCTGAGCCCGTGACACCTGCCTGCTCATCTGCTTGATAATCGCCAGCTGAGCCACGCGACACCTGCCTGCTCATCTGCTTGATAATCAGCAGCTGAGCCCGCGACACCTGCCTGCTCATCTGCTTGATAATCGCCAGCTGAGCCCGCGCGACACCTGCCTGCTCATCTGCTTGATAATCGCCAGCTGAGCCGCGACGACACCTGCCTGCTCATCTGCTTGATAATCGCCAGCTGAGCCGCGCGACACCTGCCTGCTCATCTGCTTGATAATCGCCAGCTGAGCCGCGTGACACCTGCCTGCTCATCTGCTTGATAATCGACAGCTGAGCCCGCGACACCTGCCTGCTCATCTGCTTGATAATCGCCAGCTGAGCTGCGGCGCGACACCTGCCTGCTCATCTTTTGATAATCGACAGCTGAGCCGGCGCGACACCTGCCTGTTCATCTTTTGATAACGCCAGCTGAGCCTCGTGACACCTGCCTGCTCATCTGCTTGATAATTGACAGCTGAG
>NW_027218891.1:0-13875 GCF_027580195.1 Bos mutus
ATTTCCCTATTTGAGCACCTGTTTTAATAGGTGTTTGGGGTTATCTTCTCCACATGGATGCAAGGACAAGTTCATTTGTCTCAAGGACCAGCAACTTCCCTCTCAGGTGCTTTTTTTTTGTCCAAACCACCCCTAATTTAATCCCACTGACAGTAAAAATTGAGCCCTCCCTTAAAGTTTGCCAAATTACACTAAACATAACCTAATTAAACTGTTTAACAGAGCAAGTTCTGGTGCTCCCATCCCAGAAAAAGAGAGACAGTCCAGTGACGTCTTGGCATCTCGCTTCAATGGGTATCACCTTTATTTCTCAGAAACTCTCTGGACAGCTTTTGATGAAAATGTGTATTTTGAGTGTTCACTTGCCCTGGCTCAAGTGCACAGGGCCCCTTCCATTCCCTATGGTTTTCGGATATCCCCAAACAATGGTGAATATATGGTTTAGATATATTCCAGGTTTACAGCCTCACCTCTGAGAACCATCATATGAGTGTCTGGCATCACTCCCACAGCTTCATCTAGCCCATCATGCATCTGGACTGAAAATGACCTCCCACCGAGGAACTAGACTTTTCCCAAGACCCAATGCCACCTTAATCAGGTAACTTCGACTTGCTTGCTCTCATCTGGAACCTCCTCTTCCACACCTCCCCCATTTAAATTTATGATTTGTTTATTCCTTAGAGTTAGCTCACCACCTTCCTTATATGGTCCCTGCTGCTAGACTCAAAATTCCATGGGCAGTGGCTTGGGCTTCATTTTCTTATCAACCCAGTACTATAAAAAAGCCTTCTAAACACAAGATGGTCAATTAATTTGGGAGAAAAAAGGAATAATGAGCAAAGACTCTCTTTTATTATGATTTAAATGTCATACAGTTTGAATAAGCTAAACAAATCTAAGTCCATGTTATTAACTTTTACAAGAAAAAAAGAGGACAGATAAGAAGACAAAGAATAAACCAGCATTTACTCTGAAAGCTTTGTGATTCCCAAATACTTATCTCTAGGATTCTTACACATTTCCAAGTAAAATTCTATTCCAATGTTATGTTACCTTGTTCTGGACCATAAGGAAAATATTGAAGTCTTTTCAACTTGTTTACAAATAATGAACTCCTAGTCTTAAACCTAACAGCAGTAAACATGACATCCATGACATTAATAAACCTAGATTCTGAAGCAAAATAAACCTTATGAAGAGTAGTGACATTTAAAAATACAAAAAACCTCTACCTCCCTACCTAAATCATCTATTTTTGACTAGATATTATTCATATGGATAAAAGGAAAACATGTATATTTTGTTAAACCTGCACCTAAACTCCCTTACTACTTAAAACTGTGAAGAACATATGGGTTTTGTTCCCCCCACCCCTACTACCCTCAACTATTTAAGAGGTGGACTGTTCTCTTCCAACACGAAGGGAACAAAGTGCCCTGATCCCTCTCTAGATATGGGAGGAGCTGTAGGACTTGGCCCGGGTAGGGGCACTGGCTTCAGCCATTGTTGGAGCCCTGGCCGCGCCTCTCAGCGCTGCTCTCTCCACCTGATCTCTCAGAGCCTCATCATAGAGGTCTGGGAAGGAACTCGGGACCTTATCCTGGATCTTGGCCAGAACTTCCAACACCTTCATCTTAGTGGTCTCAGCATAAGCTCGCGGGCCCCACAGGAACTCGTAGCCCGGAGGATCACTATTGGGCACCTGGCGGTAGTTGAGGTACCCCTTCTGCACCAGATCTTTGGTGATGAGCTTTCTGGGCTCCCCAAAGATGGAGTGCTTCTTCCCAGCATAGATCCCCAACACACTGAGGAAATCCCAGATCTCCTCCTTGGTGGCACGGTTACCCTTCATGAAGATGATGCCCAGGAGCGCCATGAGGAGACCAGACTTGGGCAGCTCCTCCTCATCACTTGAACCTTCCTCAACCCCGAGACTGAACTTGTTGACGAGGGTGTAGATGTTCCTGCTGCAGTCGACTTCCTTCAGCTCCAGGCCAAACACCAGCTCCACGCGCTCAGAGGCTCTGCTCAGGATCTCAGGGAAGTGCTGCTTGTACTTCCTGCCGATGACATTCAGCATGCCGTTCTGTGTGATGGGCTCCTTCTTGGTGTACCTCTCCAGCAGGAAATCCATCACCATGCTGGCCTTCCTCATCAGAGGATCTTTGCGAATGCTCCGAGTGAGCAGGGCTGCCCGGGCGGCATCTGCACTTTCCTCCTCGGGGCCCTGGGCACCTTCCTCAGATCCTGCCCAGGAAGCCTCTGCAACAGGAGAGCTAGGGGCCATGGCTCCCTGAAGCTCCTGGCGATCGCCAGCAGCAGGGGAGCTCGGGGGAGAACCCTGAGGGGCAGAAGAGGGGGAGGATGGGCACTCCTCTCCTGGGGCTGCAGCAGCACTGGCCTGGGCCTCCTGAGTGTCCCCCTGGACCTGGTGGCGTTTCCCATGGGCATGTTGCTTGTTTTTGTGCTTCCGAGGCATGATGACACAGGTCAGGGACTGCAGGCGGGCGTGCAGTTACGAAGGCAGGCTTTGAGTGGCCTTGAGGAAGGAAAAAGAAATGTTAGCACCTACACCAGAGAGGGTCGTCCCCGGTTTAAACCAAGTCTGCTTCATAGGTGGCCTTGAGTCCACTGCTCTAGGACCCACAAGTCTCCTGTTCTCCTAGTCAGACTGTTCCCTGAGAACCCTGAGGAAGAAGTGAGAGTGAGCCCTGGGGCACAGCCAGACATCCCTGCCTGGGCGTTAGAGGGGGGCCTGTGGGGGCTGGCAGGGGAGGCATGTCCTTTCAGTTCACATTCATAGTTAGGATGAAAAATGGGGAATGACTCCCTAGCACCCACCCCGATCCCTCTTCTGCTCTGAAGGCTGATGCTGCCACCTTCCCTGTGACTCTGGAGAAGGAGAGGAGGGAGTGCTCAGCCTCCCACCTAAGGGTCCTGGGACCCGCCCTTCTGTATGCAAGCTCTAACCTCCCCACTCAGACCGCAGCCTCCCTTCCCTGTGCTTGGCCGGGAGTAAGCACTGACTACAGAGGAGGGTCCTGATTCGTCCGTGTGTCCGCGAGGATGGTCCTCACCCTGGCTCCTCTTGAGCCCTGACATCCTCCCTGTACTGACCAGCTACCAATCCCTCGGACCGAGGTGCCCTCCTCCCTCAGTGTCCCGCATCCGAGATCATAGTGAGTGTGACCCGAAGCTGTTACAGCCGCCCGGATCCTACCCGGATGCTCGGAGGCCAAGTCGCGGGGGGTGGGGGTTTCGCGTGGCCACTGTTCTGGCGTGTGGAGACCCTCAGTCCCTCCCAAGGGTCCCTCCTTTAGCTACAGGGCTCAGGGCTTAACCTGTACTGAGCAGAACCTGAGTCAACCAGCCCGGGACCGAAGCCTTCCTCTCGTAGACCACCTGGTTAAATGGACGGACTTGGGGCTTAAGATGCAGGCCCGAATCTTCCAGGGGAGAGCAGGGGCAGAGTGGCCGGGGGTTGTCCGGCCCCCTCTTTTCAGAGGGAAAGGCTTGGTCGTGCTGGACGTGTGTCCCACACTTGTAACTCACGTCACCTCACACTTGGACACCTGTTGAGACCTGGGAGTCCTCCGTCTGGGCACCCTACACGGCAGTTCTCTAAGACGGCAGCAGCTCTCAAAGATGGCTTCGCAGCCTCAGCGTGTGTGCGTGGTCGTCACTTCCTGTCATGTGGATCTGTGTTCCAGGCGGACAGCAGAGGCGGGGCCAGGGCGGGCGGGGTTCCGGGAGCTTCCCGGAGGATTGGCATGTGCACTTTTCCTTGAATCGTCACGGATCCTGAGACCTTCCCTGTACTGAGCAGAGTCTACGGGCCTCCCTCCCAGGCTCTAGGTTCCATCAGCACCCCAGCAGGAATTGTTTCTGGCCTGGCCGAACAGGCTTCCTGGAGCTCCTGAGAATGACAGTGAGGGCACTTTCGGGCCCCGTCTTCTGGGCTGAGTGATGCTCCGTCCACTCTCCGTGTCTTCCCTTGACCCCTGTAGGTGGTGGGCTACGTCCCATCTGCTGACCTGAGGCCAAGGCCTCCCATCGAAGACATCAAGTCCCGAGACTCCTGCTGAGAAGTGCACGTACATCTCCTCTGGACCCTTCTGCCTGAGGCTTCCAGGAAATGGCTGCTGCAGGTAAGATGAGCTGAGAGGGAAGGATGGGAGACTGCCTTCTGTGGTGTGGAACCCCTCACATCTCACTCAGGATCTTCATATTGACTGCTGGCAGGGCCTGGAAATCCTTCCCTTTCTGGTATGAATCCACCCCTGTCCCCCACCATGCCCCACACCATCCCAGCAGAGTAAGTGAAGGGGCTCCTTAGCCTGACGGTTCTCACTGTGGGCTCTTAGTCGACTGCAGGGGCATTGCTCGAAAGTTCTGAGGTGAATTTCTGTCCTTTGGTACAATTTTTGGGGTACTAAGTTTTCTCTTTTAGTCCCTGCATGATAGTCTATTAAGGTGATCACTTAAAAGGGCCAGTTGTCATCCACTAACAAAGTTTGTGCTGGTTATTTCATGACGTCTGGGCCATGCTGCCACATCCAACTCAAACTGGTTCCCCATGGTCTTGGCATGGGAGCTCTGAGATGCTACCTCAGATTCCTTCAGTGAGGCTGTAGCGATTCATGGCCCCAGGGCACAGTGGAAGAATCAAGGGCTGAACTTTAAAGCCTTTTCCAGCTGATCCTGTTGTCTTCTTCCCTTGTAGCCTGCACAGCCCTTGTCAGTCTCTGAGTACTCCCTCACCTTGACACTCATAGGGTCAAGTTCATTAGAGACTTATTTTGCCTCGGGGATTATTTAGTTTTGTGTTTTTGCTTTTGTTAATAGTTGTCTTTATTCCTTGTATAAGTTTTCCATGGTTTATTCTGGGTACAGGAAACAGCAGCCCATGTTTGATTGTGGTCTCAGCTGGTCTGACTGGAGTAGATCTGCAAAGGAGTTAAGCAACATTGACAGTCTTACAATATCTGCTCCTCATGAATACACATAACATACTATTCTGTTTGAGACTTCTTTGTCCTAAGGCTGTCAAGAAATTCTTCTTGTTGCCTCTATGTGGAACCTATACATTGTTCTGAGGTTTCTTTGTAGGTACGTTTTTTTGGTATGGTTGCTTTTATTTGTGCTGGATTTTCTATTACGTGGTCTAAGTAATTGTTGATTCTTCCAGGCCAGACTCTTGGTTTTGCTATGGTGATCTATTTTATCCGAGATAGCTGAAGTTATTTATATGTTTGAATACTTTCTGTGCCTGTTTCCTCAGATTTTTAATTTGAGGATAAATTCTTACATTATCTTTTGTTCTTCATTGTTCCTGTCTCTTATTCATTTGGCATTGTTGTATATAACTCTGTACTGGCTATGTGTTCTTGTCCAGATTTTTTCTACATTTTAAATCAGTAGAGCAGTTTATGAAAAATTTTAATTGGAGGAGAATTGCTTTATAGTGTGTTAGTTTCTGTTGTACAACAGTATGAAGCAGCTCTAAGTATACATATATCCCCTCCATGAGCATCCCTCAGGCCACCCCCATCTCAGTCCTCCAGGTTGTCATGGAACAGCAGTCTGAGCTCCCTCTGTTGTAGAGCACCTCCCCACTAGCTCTCTCTTGTACACATGGTAGTGCATATATGTCATAGCCACTCTCAGTTTGTCCCTCTCTCTCCATCCCTTGCTGTGTCCATGTCTTTTCTCTACATGTGTCTCTATTCCTACCCTGCAAATAGATTCATCAGTGCCATTTTCTAGATTCCATATAAATGTGTTAATACACAATACTTTTTGTTCTCTTTCTGACTTACTTCACTCCGTGAAACAGACTCTAGGTGCATCCACCTCACTGCCACTGACTTAAATTTGTTACTTTTATGGTTGAAGAATATTCCATTGTATATATCTACCACAACTTCTGTATCTATTCATCTGTCAGTGGAAGTTGAGGTGGTTGCTTCCATGTCCTAGCTATTGTAAATAGTGCTGCAATAAACAGTGCGGTCCGTGAATCTTTTCACACATGGCTTTCTCAGTGTGTATGCCCAGTAGTGGGATTGCTGAGTCATTGGGTAGTTTTATTTCTAGTTTTTAAAGGACTCTCCATACTGTTCTCCATAGTGGCTATATCAATTTACATTCCCCCTCAAAGTGCAAGAGGGTTCTCTTTTCTCCATGCCACTTCAGCACTTGATTGTTTCTAGATTTTTTTTATGATAGCCTTTCTGGCAAGTGTGAGGTGATGCATCATTGTAGCTTTGGTTTGCATTTCTTTCATAATGAGTGGTCAACATTTTGTCTTTTGAGCCTCTGTATTTTTTTAAAGAACAGATTTAGGATTACAGAAAATTTAGCAGATAGTGTACAGAGTTCCTATAGAGCCAGTCTCTTCCTCCACTTAGCATCTTCTGTTATTAACATCTTGGAATGGTTCAACTGATACAAGTTCATTTGTTAAAATTGAGCAACTAATATCAATATGGTGTTATTACCTATTGTCCATTGCTTACAATATATTTTACTTTTGTTGTTTTGCAGTTCTGTGTTGTTGCTTTTGTTCAGTTGCTCAGTCATCTCTGACTGTGACCCCATGATCCGTAGCACGCCAGGCTCCCTATTCTTCACAAACTCTTGGAGTTGGCTCAGACTCTTGTCCATCCAATCAGTGATGCCATCCAACCATCTCATCCTCTGCTGCCTCCTTTTCTTTTTCCCTTCAATCTTTCCCAACATCAGGGTCTTTACCAATGAATCAGCTCTTCCCATCAGGTGGCCAAAAGTTTGGAGCTTCAACTTCAGCATCAGATATTCCCATGAATATTCAGCATTGATTCCCTTCAGAAATGACTGGTTTGGTCCCCTTTCTGTCCAGGGGACTCTCAAGAGTCTTCTCCAGCACCACAATTCAACAGCATCAATTTTTCAGCGCTCAGCCTTCTTTATGGTCCAGCGCTCACATCCACACATGACCCCTGGGAAAATCATAGCTTTGACTAGACACACCTCTTTTACTAATGTGATGTCTCTGCTTTGTATTATGTGATCTAGGTTTGTCATAGCTTCTCTTTCAAGGAAACAGCGTCTTTTAATTTCATGGCATCTTTTAATTTGGGGCTTCCCTCGTAGCTCAGTTGGTAAAGAATCTGCCTGCAGTGCAGGAGATCTGGGGTCAATTCCTGGCTCAGGTAGATCCCCTGGAGAAGGAAATGGCAACCCACTTCAGTATTCATGCCTACAGAATCTCATGGACAGAGGAGCCTGGGAGGCTACAGCCCATGGGGTCACAAGAGTCGGACACGACTTAGTCACTAAACCACCACCACCACCGTCATGGCTGCATCCACCATCCACAGTGATTTTGGAGAAGAAAATTAAATCTTCCATTGTTTCTACTTTTTTCCTCATCTGTTTGCCATGAAGTGTTGGGACCAGATGCCATGATCTTAGTTTCTTGAATGTTGAGTTTTAAGCCAGCTTTTTCATTCTCTTCTTTCACTCTCATCAAGAGTCTCTTTAGTTCCACTTCACTTTATGCCATAAGGGTGGTATCATATGCATATCTGAAGGTATTGATATTTCTCCCGGCAATTTGATTCCAGCTTGTGTTCATCCATCTGGGAATTTTCATGATGTACTGTGCATATAACTTAAATAATCAGGGTGACAATATGCAGCCTTAATGTACCCATATCCCAATTTTGAACCTGTCTGTTGTTCCTTGTCCACTTCTAACTGTTGCTTCTTGACCTGTATACCGGTTTCTCAGAAGGCAGGAAAGGTGGTCTGGTATTCCCATCTCTTTAATAATTTTGCAGTTTCCTGTGATACACACAGGCAAAGGCTTTTGCATAGTCAAACAAGTAGAAGTTTTTCTGGAATTCTCTTGCTTTGTCTATGACCCAATGGAGATTACCAATTTGATATCTGAGTCCTCTGCCTTTTCTGAATCCAGCTTGTACATATTGAAGTTCTCTTTTCAGATACTGTTGAAGCGTAGCTTGAAGGATTTTGAGCATTCCCTTGCTTGCATGTGAAATGAGCGCAATTATATGATAGTTTGAACATTCGTTGGCATTGCACTTCTTTGGGATTGGAATGAAAGCTTACCTTTTCCAGTCCTGTGTCCTCTGCTGAGTGGTCCAAATTTGCTGGCATATTGAGTGCAGTACTTTAACAACATCATCATTTAGGGTTTGAAATAGCTCAGCTGAAATTCCATCACCTCCACTAGCTTTGTTCTTAGGAATGCTTGCTAAGGCCCACTTGACTTCACAGTCCTGGATGTCTGGCTCTAAGTGAGTGATCACAACATCACTGTTATCTGGGTCATAAAGACCTTTGTTGAACAGTTATTCTGTATATCCTTGCCACCTCTTCTTAAAATCTTTTGCTTCTGTTGTGTCCCTATAGTTTCTGTCCTTTATTGTGCCCATCTTTGCATGAAATGTTCCCTTGGTATCTCTAATTTTCTTGAAGAGAACTCTAGTCTTTCCCATTCTATTTTTCCCTCTATTTCTTTGCATTGTTCACTTGAAAATGCTTTCTTATTACTCCTTGCTGTTCTTTGGAAATCTGCATTCAGATTGGTATATCTTTCCTTTGCCTTTTGCTTCCCTTTGTTCTCAGGTATTTGTAAGGCCTCCTCAGACAACCATTTAGCCTTTTTCATTTCTTTTTCTTGTGGATGGTTTTGGTTACCACCTCCTATACCTTGTTCTGAACCTTCATCTTTAGTTTTTCAGGCAGTCTTCCTACCAGATCATATCCCTTGAAACTATTCCTCACCTCCACTGTATAATCATAAGGAACTTGATTTAGGTCATATTTGAATGGCCTAGTGATTTTCTCTACTTTCTTCAACTTAAGTCTGTATTTTGCAGTAAGGAACTTATGATCTGAGCCAGAGTGAGCTCCGGGTCATGTTTATGCAGACTATATAGAGCTTCTCCATCTTCAGCTGCAAGTTATTCCTTTAGTTCCTACTTTTCCATTCCAGTCCCCTATTATGAAAAGGACATTTTTTGGGGATGTTAGTTCTAGGCTGTGATGTACATCTTCATAGCACCACTGGACTCTAGCTTCTTTGGCATCAGTGGTTGGAGCATAGACTTGGATTACTGTGATGCTGAATGCTTTGCCTTAGAAATGAACCAAGATCATTCTGTCCTTGTAGACACTGCACCCAGTACCTGCAGTTTGCACTCTTTTTTTGACTATGAGACTGGTCCATTTCTTCTAATGGATTTTTGCCCACAGATACAATGGTAATCTCAATTAAATTCACCCATTCCTGTCCATGTTAGTTGTCTGATTTCTTAAATGTTGATGGTCACTCTTGCCATCTCCTGCTTGACCAATTTCCATTGATTCATGGACCTAACATTCAAGGTTCCTATGTAGTACTGTTCTTTACAGCATCAGACTTTACTTTTACCACCAGACACATCCACAACTAAGTGTCATTTTGACTTTGGCCCAGTCTCTTCATTCTTTCTGGAGCTATTTCTGGGCTCTTCCCCAATAGCATATTAGACACCTACTGACCTGGGGGCTCAGGTATCTCCCCCTGGTATGATCTCCTGGTATCATATCTTTTTGCCTTTTCATGATGTTCATGGGGTTCTCGAGGCAAGGATACTGAAGTGGTTTGCTATTCTCCTCTCCAGTGGACTGCATTTTGTTAGAATTCTCCACCATGACCTGTCCACCTTGGGTGGCCCTGCAAAGCCTGGCCCGTAGCTTTTGAGTTACACAAAGGTGTGATCCATGTGATCATTTAGGTTAGCTTTGTGTGATTGTGGTTTTCATTCTAGAGAATAGGGCATTGTAGTTCTTCTGTCTGCCCTCTGAAGAATGAGTTTAAGAGGCTTGTGGAAGCTTGCTGATGGGAGGGACTGGCTATGAGGAAACCTGGCTCTTGCTCTATTGGGCAGGGTAATGCTCAGTAAATAAATAAATAAAAATTAGAAAAGCATAAAGAAATATGTAATTATATCAATATGAGTAAAATCCTTAATGACATTCGTAGCCATTAGTTTGTTATTGAATACCTCATTAAAGGATTTTGAACACAGAGAGAAATATGTGAGATGTAGCTAATATGGAGGAGGATGATACTTCCCTCTGCCCTTCTAGGTTTTTGCAGGTGGTCGAAGAATTAAACTGATGTGAGACAGATTAATAGGATAAAATAAATGTATAATAACACATAGACATGAGAGAGACCCAGGAAAACTGAATAACTCATCAACATGGCCAAAGCCCAGAGCCAAAGAGAAAAGAAAATTTTAATGGTAGTTCTTTGGGACCTGAAAGGAATAGGAAGGCAGTTCACATGGAGATGGGAAAGGGAATGTTGGTAAATGAATGTTTTCTGTGCCAGGCAGAGACCCCGGGCCACAGAGTGGACTCTCATCTCTAGGCCCTGCCAAGATTTCGCCACCACACCTTGCCCATAATCTTTGCAGCTATCTCTGGTCATAGTTCTCTTCAGGGAACAGGACCTTTGTCTAAGTTCTTTCAGGCAGTTAGGCCAAAGGTCAGGTTCCTTTCTGAATCTTTTGGCCTTGATTGTTTTCAGTTAGAATAATCTGTGTATCAAAAGAGACATTTTGAGATGGCATGTTTTGCTCTCCCCATACTAACTAGGAAAGTAAAAACAATTACAGTAAAGAAGAGAAATTTAAAAAGTTATTAATCCTAGTTTCCTTTGTATGACATTTACATTTTGAAAGATACATGTTAACATATAAAAACACTGTGTGAAATAACAGCCTATGAAGGAAAAATCTGATTTACTTTGCATTGTTCTTTGGAAAATCATGGAATGTTTAAATAAAAGTACATTTACAGTCACTGTTTAGAGTCAATGGCAGCAAATATTTCTTGCAGTATATTGCTTTACAATGTTGTGTTAGCTTCTATTCCATACTAAAAATAATCAGACATACATATACATATATCCTCTCACTTTGGATTTCCCTCGCATTGAGGACATCCCAGTGAATTAAGGAGAGTTCCCTGTGCTATACAGTATATTCCCAACAGTTGTCTATTTTATACATAGTATCAATAGTGTGTATGTGTCAATCCCAATATTCTAATTCCTCCCACCCTAACCCTTTCCCCCTTGGTACCATACATTAGTTCTCTATATCACTGTCTTTATTTCTGCTTTGCAAATAGGGTCACCTGTGCCATTCTTCTCGATCCCACATATATACATTAATTTTCAATCTTTGTTTTTCTCTTTCTGACTTCCTTCTCTGTATAACACTCTCTAGGTCCATCCACCTCTCTAACAATGACACAATTTTGTTCATTTTTATGACTGAGTAATATTCCACTGGGTTACCCTGGTGGGTCAATGGTAAATAATCTGCCTGCCAATGCAGGAACTGTGATTTCAATCTCTGGGTCAGGAAGACTCCTGAAGAAGGAAATGGCAACACACCCCAGTATTTTTACCTGGGAAATCCCAAGGACAGAGCATTCTGGTGAGCTACAGTCCTTGGGGTCTCAGAAGAATCACATACAACTTAGTGACAAAATAACAAGAACAATATTCCATCACATATACCTTCCACAGCTTCTTTATACTTGCATCTGTCGATGTACATCTACGTTTCTTCCATGTGCTGGTTGTTGTAAACAGTCCTGCAGTGAACATTAGAGTGCTTGTCTCTTTTTGAATTATGGGTCTGTGGTCTCTATGGCAGAGTTAATGCTGACCTGTAAGAAGGCTTACGCCAAGGAGGACCTCTAGGACTGCTTCTGCCAGTGCCCCCATCCCTGTGGTGAGCCCCAGCTGACCCATGCCTCCACAGGAGACTGTCAAACACTTGGAGGTAGGTCTGATTCAGTCTCCTGTGGAGTAAATGCTCCTTTTCTCTGGGTCTTGGTGCATGCGAGACTTTGTTTGTGCCCTCCAAGAGTGGTGTGTCTGTTTCCCTACTTGTGGGAGTCCTATAATCAAATCCCACTGCCCTTCAAGGTCAGATGACCAGGGAATTCCAAGTCCCTTTGTCAGAACTGCAGGCTGGGTTCCTTGATGTGAGGTGCAGAGCTTTCACAATCGTGGGAGAACTTCTTTGGTATTTTTGTTCTCCAGTTACCTACTCAGAGGGTATGGGATTTGAATTCATTGTGATTGTACCCCTCCTATTATCTTGTTGCGACTTCCACTTTTTCTTTGAATTTGGGGTATCATTTTTGGTGTGTTCCAGCGTCCTCCTGTTGATAGTTGTTCAACAGCTAGTTGCAGTTATGGTGCAGGAGGAGATGAACAGACATCCTCCTACACCACTGTCTTGAAACAGAAGCCTCTGAAATACAGTTTGGAGTAGGGAGATGACAGGAGAACTGAAGGACACTAGGTCTGCCTCAGGCTGGGAGGAGTGGAACAGTGTGGCCTCTCGACAGATGCAGACCAAATGTCTATTTCCAGCTCTGTCACAAGTCTTGTGAACTTGAGAATATTACCAAATTGATTTTTTAAATTTTTTTTAATCTGCAAAATTGGTGAGTCTTCTAAACCCTAAGTTCTTTGGCCCATTTTTTGATTGGGTCATTTATTTTTCTGGAATTGAGCTGTAGGAGTTGCTTGTATATTTTTGAGATTAGTTGTTTGTCAGTTGCTTCATTTGCTATTATTTTCTCCCATTCTGAAGGCTGTCTTTTCACCTTGCTTATAGTTTCCTTGTTGTGCAGAAGCTTTTAAGTTTAATTAGGTCCCATTTGTTTATTTTTGCTTTTATTTCCAATATTCTGGGAGGTGGGTCATAGAGGATCCTGCTGTGATGTATGTCGGAGAGTGTTTTGTCTATGTTCTCCTCTAGGAGTTTTATAGTTTCTGGTCTTAAGTTTAGATCTTTGATCCATTTTGAGTTTATTTTTGTGTATGGTGTTAGAAAGTGCTCTAGTTTCATTCTTTTACAAGTGGTTGACCAGTTTTCCCAGCACCACTTGTTAAAGAGATTGTCTTTAATCCATTGTATATTCTTGCCTCCTTCGTCAAAGATAAGTTGTCCATATGTGCGTGGATTTATCTCTGGGCTTTCTATTTTGTTCCATTGATCTATATTTATGTCTTTGTGCCAGTACCATACTGTCTTGATGACTGTGGCTTTGTAGTAGAGCCTGAAGTCAGGCAGGTTGATTCCTCCAGTTCCATTCTTCTTTCTCAAGATAGCTTTGGCTCTTCGAGGTTTTTTGTATTTCCATACAAATTGTGAAATTATTTGTTCTAGCTCTATGAAGAATACGTTGGTAGCTTGATAGGGATTGCATTGAATCTATAAATTGCTTTGGGTAGTATACTCATTTTCACTATATTGATTCTTCCAATCCATGAACATGGTATATTTCTCCATCTATTAGTGTCCTCTTTTATTTCTTTTACCAGTGTTTAATAGTTTTCTATATATAGGTCTTTAGTTTCTTTAGGTAGATATATTCCTAAGTATTTTATTCTTTTCGTTGCAATGGTGAATGGAATTGTTTCCTGAATTTCTCTTTCTATTTTCTCATTATTAGTGTATAGGAATTCAAGGGATTTCTGTGTGTTGATTTTATATCCTGCAACTTTACTGTATTCCTTGATTAGTTATAGTAATTTCTGGTGGAGTCTTTAGGGTTTTCTATGTAGAGGATCTAAAGCTCTTGCAAAAATGGATTTCAAAGAATGACATTTATTCCTCTGATAATGACTACAGACCATAGTTTGTGAATTTTGTTTTTTTAGTTGCATGAGATATCAGAAATATGTGGCACTTTCAGAATGAACACAGTTCTGCTTAGTAAAACTAAATAAAATTTCCCCATTTGTAAATATGCCATTTGAATGTAGAGGAATCTCCCCTGCCT
>NW_027218892.1:0-11282 GCF_027580195.1 Bos mutus
GTTCCTGCCTCAACTGGAGATGAGGCCCTCTTCCAATGCACCAAACCCAGTGGAGTCCCGAGGCCCCTCCCACCTCCAGTTTCCCTGACTTCTCAGAGCCACCATGAGAAGCCCCTGAGGTCACCTGCACAAGTCGAGGGACCCCAGGGTTTCCTGCCTCAACCCGAGAAAGACCTCGAGACCTTCTTCAACACGTCTCGAGGCCAGATTCCCCTACCATGACTCGAGAGCAATGACGCGCTCCCCCTCGCCACTCGCATGGAGACCCGACTTCCCTGGCGCCCCACGAGGCTCACTGACCTCGCCGTCGTACCTCGTGAGAAACCGCACCCTGGGGCCGCTCGAGAACAACCCCGAGACTCCCCCGTCATCGCGAGATGAGGGCCTTCGTCTCCTGCATGGCCTAGAGACCAATCTCGCGACCTCTCTCCAAACGCCTCAGGAGGCTTGACTCCCTTTAGTCCACCCAGTGAGCTCCAAGAGATACCCGTCGCGACTCGAGAGCAGAGCGGGGTTCTTTGCTTCCACTCGAGATGAATGCCTGTCTCCCCGGGTGCGTCTGGAATGCAACCCGAGATCCCTGTCGCCCCTGGAGAGGAACATTGGCTTCTGGACACAAGCCTAGATGAGGTCTATTGGCCCTGCAGTCACTCGAGAGCAATCCCCAGCTTTCCTCCGCCTTTCGAATGGAAGATTGGACTTCCCTGGGCCAACACAAGAGGCATCCTGAATTCCCGTCGTAACTCGAGAATCCGCGCCTCTCGAGAAAAACCACGTGGTTCCCCCGTCATCGCAAGATGAAGCCCTTTCCCGCTACAGCGTCTCAGGAGAGGAATTGGAGGTCGAAAGCGGTACTTGGCACCCTTGATCGACCCACAAAGTTCCCGGCATCCCGGTCTCCCTGGAGAGGAACACCGAGGTTTTCCGGCACCACTTCCTCTGAGCCCCTTCTACCCTCCTGATCTCGACAGGAGGGTCGACTCCCCTGCTTTGTCTGGAAGGGTTCCCGACCTTCCGGTCGCACCTCAGGATGAGGCCGGTCTCACGACGACATTCAGGCGTGGCCTCGTGGGTGGTTCCACATTCCGTAGGACCCCGATTTCCCGGTCCCCTCTTGATAAGAACCCGATGCCCGGACACCTCTCCGAACTCCACCCTGTGAATGAAGTCAACACGAAGGGGCAGTGACTCGCCCGTGCATCGTCCGGAGAAAACCCCCAGGTTCCAAATACAGCTCGACAAGCGGCCTCTCTCCCCGGGGACATCTCGAGAGGCAAGCGGAGTTCCATGCCTCCACCCAAGACGAGGCCTGACTCTCCTGTCCCCAGTCTGCAGGGACCCTGCGATCGGAGTCTGAAATCAGAGGAACCCTGAGGTTCCTGCCTCAACTGGAGATGAGGCCCTCTTCCAATGCACCAAACCCAGTGGAGTCCCGAGAGGCCCCTCCCACCTCCAGTTTCCCTGGCTTCTCAGAGCCACCATGAGAAGCCCCCTGAGGTCACCTGCACAAGTCGAGGGAAGCCAGGGTTTCCTGCCTCAACCCGAGAAAGACCTCGACAGACCTTCTTCAACACGTCTCGAGGCCAGATTCCCCTACCATGACTCGAGAGCAATGACGCGCTCCCCCTCGCCACTCGCATGGAGACCCGACTTCCCTGGCGCCCCACGAGAGGCTCACTGACCTCGCCGTCGTACCTCGTGAGAAACCGCACCCTGGGGCCGCCGCTCGCAGAACACCACCCGAGACTCCCCCGTCGCGCGGAGATGGGGCCTTCGTCTCCTGCATGGCCTAGAGACCAATCTCGCGACCTCTCTCCAAGCGCCTCAGGAGGCTTGGCTCCCTTAGTCCACCCAGTGAGCTCAAGAGATACCCGTCGCGACTCGAGGCAGAGCGGGGTTCTTTGCTTCCACTCGAGATGAATGCCTGTCTCCCGGGTGCGTCTGGAATGCACCCTGAGATCCCTGTCGCCCCCTGGAGGAACATTGGCTTCTGGACACAAGCCTAGATGAGGTCTATTGGCCCTGCAGTCACTCGAGAGCAATCCCCAGCTTTCCTTCCGCCTTTCGAATGGAAGATTGGACTTCCTGGGCCAACACAAGAGGCATCCTGAATTCCCGTCGTAACTCGAGAATCCTGCTACACCTCGAAAAAAACCACGTGGTTCCCCCGTCGCGCAAGATGAAGCCCTTTCCGCTACAGCGTCTCAGGAGAAGTCCCACGTTAGGTATTGGAGTTGAAGCGGTGCTTGGCACCCTTGATCGACCCACAAAGTTCCCGACATCCCGGTCTCCTGGAGAGGAACACCGAGGTTTTCGGCACCACTTCCTCTGAGCCCCTTCTCCCTCCTGATCTGGACAGGAGGGTCGACTCCCCTGCTTTGTCTGGAAGGGTTCCCGACCTTCGGTCGCACCTCAGGATGAGGCGGTCTCTCACGACGACATTCCAGTCGTGGCCTCGTGGGTGGTTCCACATTCCGAAGGACCCGATTTCCCGGTCCCCTCTTGATAAGAACCCGATGCCCGGACACCTCTTCGAACTCCACCCTGTGAATGAAGTCAACACGAAGGGGTAGTGACTCGCCCGTGCATCGTCGGGAAAAAAACCCCAGGTTCCAAATACCGCTCGACAAGTGGCCTGTCTCCCCGGGAACACCTCGAGAGGCAAGCGGAGTTCCATGCCTCAACACAAGACGAGGCCTGACTCTCCTTTCCCAAGTCTGCAGGGACCCTGGGATCGGAGTCTGAAGTCAGAGGAACCCTGAGGTTCCTGCCTCAACTGGAGATGAGGCCCTCTTGACTGATCATGCACTGATCACGTGGCTGATCATGCACTGATCACGTAGCTGATCATACACTGATCACGTGACTGTGCATGCACTGATCACGTGGCTGATCATGCACTGATCACGTGGCTGATCATGCACTAATCACGTTTTGTATCATGCACTAATCACGTGGCTGATCATGCACTGATCACGTGGCTGATCATTCACTAATCACGTGGCTAATCATGCACTGATCACGTGGCTGATCATGCACTGATCACGTGGCTGATCATGCACTGATCACGTGACTGATCATGCACTGATCACGTGGCTGATCATGCACTGATCACGTGGCTGATCATGCACTGATCACGTGGCTGATCATGCACTGATCACGTGGCTGATCATGCACTGATCACGTGGCTGATCATGCACTGATCACGTGGCTGATCATGCACTGATCACGTGGCTGATCATGCACTGATCACGTGGCTGATCATGCACTGATCACGTGGCTGATCATGCACTGATCACGTGGCTGATCATGCACTGATCACGCTGATCTGATCTGATCACGCACTGATCACGCACTGATCATGCACTGATCACGTGATCTGATGATGCAATGATCACGTGGCTGATCATGCACTGATCACGTGGCTGATCATGCACTGATCACGTGGCTGATCATGCACTGATCATTTGGCTGATCATGCACTGATCACGTGGCTGATCATACACTGATCACGTGACTGATCATGCACTGATCACGTGGCGGATCATGCACTGATCACGTGGCTGATCATGCACTGATCACGTGGCTGATCATGCGCGGATCACGTGACTGATCATGCACTGATCACGTGGCTGATCATGCACTGATCACGTGACTGATCATGCACTGATCACGTGGCTGATCATGCACTGATCACGTGGCTGATCATGCACTGATCACGTGGCTGATCATGCACACTGATCACGTGGCTGATCATGCACTGATCACGTGGCTATCATCACTGATCACGTGGCTGATCATGCACTGATCACGTGGCTATCATGCACTGATGGCTGATCATGCACTGATGACTGATCATGCACTGATCGTGGATGATCTGATCATCACATCATGCACTGATCACGTGGCTGATCATGCACTGATCACGTGGCTGATCATGCACTGATCACGTGACTGATCATGCACTGATCACGTGGCTGATCATGCAATGATCACGTGCCTGATCATGCACTGATCACGTGGCTGATCATGCACTGATCACGTGGCTGATCATGCACTGATCACGTGATCATGCATGATCACGTGGCTGATCATGCACTGATGGCTGCTTATCATGCACTGATCACGTGGCTGATCATGCACTGATCACGTGGCTGATCATGCACTGATCACGTGGCTGATCATGCACTGATCACGTGGCGGATCATGCACTGATCACGTGACTGATCATGCACTGATCACGTGGCTATCATGCACTGATCACGTGGCTGATCATACAATGATCACGTGACTGATCATGCACTGATCACGTGGCTGATCATGCACTGATCACGTGGTTGATCATGCACTGATCACGTAACTGATCATGCACTGATCACGTGGCTGATCATGCACTGATCACGTGGCTGATCATGCACTGATCACGTGGCCTATCATGCACTGATCACGAAGTTGATCCTATACTGATCACTTGACTGTGCCTGCACTGATCACGTGGCTGATCATGCACTGATCATGTGGCTGATCATGCACTGATCACGTGGTTGATCATACACTGAACACGTGGCTGTTCATGCACTAATCACGTTGCGGATCATGCACTGATCACGTGGCTGATCATACACTGATCCCAATACTGCGCATGCACTGATCACGTGACAGATCATGCACTGATCACGTGGCTATCATGCACGGATCACGTGACTGATCATGTACTGGTCACATGAATATTATACACTGATCACGTGACAGATCATGCACTTATCAGTTGGCTGATCATGCACTGATCACGTGACAGATCATGCACTGATCACGTGGCTATCATGCACGAATCACGTGACTGATCATGCACTGATCACTTGGCTGATCATGCACTGATCACGTGACTGATCATGCACTGATCACGTGGCTGATCATGCACTGATCACGTGACTGATCATGCATCATGATCACTGATCACACTGATCATGCACTGATCACGTGGCTGATCATGCACTGATCACGTGGCTGATCATGCACTGATCACGTGACTGATCATGCACTGATCACGTGGGTATGATCACGTCACTGATCTGATCACGTGGCTATCATGCACTGATCACCTGGCTGATCATGCACTGATCACGTGACTGATCATGCACTTATCACTTGGGTATCATGCACCGATCACGTGGCTGATCATGTACTGATCACGTGGCTATCATGCACTGATCACCTGGCTGATCATGCACGGATAACGTGACTGATCATGCACTTATCACTTGGGTATCATGCACCAATCACGAAACTGATCATGCACTGATTACGTGGCTATCATGCAATGATCACGTGCCTATAATGCACTGATCACGTGGCTTATCATACAATGATCACTTGACTGATCATGCACTGATCACGTGGCTATCATGCACTGATCACGTGGCTGATCATACAATCATCACTTGACTGATCATGCACAGATCACGTGGCTATCATGCAGTGATCACGCGGATGATCCTACACTTATCACGTAACTAATCATGCACTGATCACGTGGCTGATCATACAATGATCACTTGGCTTATCATGCACTGATCATGTGGCTGATCATGCACTAATCACCTTGCAGATCATGCACTGATCATTTTGCTATCAGGCACTGATCACGTGGCTGATCATACACTGATCACGTGACTGCGCATGCACTGATCACGTGACTCATCGTGCACTAAACACGTTGCGGATCATGCACTGATCACGTGGCGGATCATACACTGATCACGTGGCTATCATGCACGGATCACGTGACTGATCATGCAGTGATCACTTGGCTATCATGCACTGATCACGTGACTGATCATGCACTGATCACGTGGATGATCATACACTGATCATGTGGCTATCATGCACTGATCACGTGGCTGATCATGCACTGATCACGTGACTGATCATGCACTTTTCACTTGGGTATCATGCACTGATCACGTGGCTGATCATGTACTGATCACGTGGCTATCATGCACTGATCACCTGGCTGATCATGCACTGATCACGTGACTGATCATGCACTTATCACTTGGGTATCATGCACCGATCACGAAACTGATCATGCACTGATTACGTGGCTATCATGCAATGATCACGTGCCTATAATGCACTGATCACGTGGCTGATCATACAATGATCACTTGACTGATCATGCACATATCACATGGCTATCATGCACTGATCACGTGGCTGATCTTGCACTGATCACGTGCCTATCATGCACTGATCAGTTGGCTGATCATACAATGATTACTTGACTGATCATGCACAGATCCCGTGGCTATCATGTACTGATCACGTGCCGGATCGTACAATGATCACTTGACTGATCATGCACTGATCACGTGGCTATCATGCACTGATCACGTGGCTGATCATACAATCATCACTTGACTGATCATGCACAGATCACGTGGCTATCATGCAGTGATCACGCGGATGATCCTACACTTATCACGTAACTAATCATGCACTGATCACGTGGCTGATCATACAATGATCACTTGGCTTATCATGCACTGATCATGTGACTGATCATGCACTAATCACGTGACTGCGCATGCATGGATCACGTGACTCATCATGCACTAAACACGTTGCGGATCATGCACTGATCACGAGGCGGATCATACACTGATCACGTGGCTGATCATGCACTGATCACGTACCTA
Source organism: Bos mutus (assembly GCF_027580195.1). NCBI lineage: Eukaryota > Metazoa > Chordata > Mammalia > Artiodactyla > Bovidae > Bos > Bos mutus. The sequence goes on from NW_027218892.1 coordinate 6,699, forward strand.
TCATGCACTGTCACATAGCTATCATGCACTGATCCAATGGCTTATCATGCACTGATATCGTGACTGATCATGCACTGATCACGTGGCCTATCATGCACTGATCACGAAGTTGATCCTATACTGATCACTTGACTGTGCCTGCACTGATCACGTGGCTGATCATGCACTGATCATGTGGCTGATCATGCACTGATCACGTGGTTGATCATACACTGAACACGTGGCTGTTCATGCACTAATCACGTTGCGGATCATGCACTGATCACGTGGCTGATCATACACTGATCCCGTGACTGCACATGCACTGATCACGTGACAGATCATGCACTGATCACGTGGCTATCATGCACTGATCACGTGGCTATCATGCACTGATCACGTGGCTGATCATGCACTGATCACGTGGCTGATGATCATGCACTGATCACGTGGCTGATCATGCACTGATCACGTGGCTGATCATGCACTGATCACGTGGCTGATCATGCACTGATCACGTGGCTGATCATGCACTGATCACGTGGCTGATCATGCACTGATCACGTGGCTGATCATGCACTGATCACGTGGCTGATCATGCACTGATCACGTGGCTGATCATGCACTGATCACGTGGCTGATCATGCACTGATCACGTGGCTGATCATGCACTGATCACGTGGCTGATCATGCACTGATCACGTGACTGATCATGCACTGATGATCATGCTGATCTGATCACGCGTGGCTGATCATGCACTGATCACGTGATCATGCACTGATCACGTGGCTGATCATGCACTGATCACGTGATGATCACTGATGATCATGCACTGATCACGTGGCTGATCATGCACTGATCACGTGGCTGATCATGCACTGATCACGTGGCTGATCATGCACTGATCACGTGGCTGATCATGCACTGATCACGTGGCTGATCATGCACTGATCACGTGGCTGATCATGCACTGATCACGTGGCTGATCATGCACTGATCACGTGGCTGATCATGCACTGATCACGTGGCTGATCATGCACTGATCACGTGGCTGATCATGCACTGATCACGTGGCTGATCATGCACTGATCACGTGGCTGATCATGCACTGATCACGTGGCTGATCATGCACTGATCACGTGGCTGATCATGCACTGATCGTGGCTGATCATGCACTGATCACGTGGCTGATCATGCACTGATCACGTGGCTGATCATGCACTGATCACGTGGCTGATCATGCACTGATCACGTGGCTGATCATGCACTGATGATCACGTGGCTGATCATGCACTGATCGTGGCTGATCATGCACTGATCACGTGACTGATCATGCACTGATCACGTGGCTGATCATGCACTGATCACGTGGCTGATCATGCACTGATCACACGTGGCTGATCATGCACTGATCACGTTGCTGATCATGCACTGATCACGTGACTGATCATGCACTGATCACGTGGCTGATCATGCACTGATCACGTGGCTGATCATGCACTGATCACGTGGCTGATCATGCACTGACGTGGCTGATCATGCACTGATCACGTGGCTGATCATGCACTGATCACGTGGCTGATCATGCACTGATCACGTGGCTGATCATGCACTGATCACGTGGCTGATCATGCACTGATCACGTGGCTGATCATGCACTGATCGTGGCTGATCATGCACTGATCACGTGGCTGATCATCACTGATCACTGGCTGATCATCACTGATCACGACTGATCATGTGGCTGATCATGCTGATCATGCACTGATCACGTGGCTGATCATGCACTGATCACGTGGCTGATCATACACTGATCACGTGGCTGATCATGCACTGATCACGTTGCTGATCATGCACTGATCACGTGCTGATCATGCACTGATCACGTGACTGATCATGCACTGATCACGTGGCTGATCATGCACTGATCACTGATGATCGTTGCTGATCATGACTGATCTGACTGATCGTGGCTGATCATGCACTGATCACGTGGCTGATCATGCACTGATCACGTTCACTGATCATGCACTGATCACGTGGATTATCATGCACTGATCACGTTTCTTATCATGCACTGATCACGTTGCTGATCATGCATTGATCACGTGGCTGATCATACACTGATCACGTGACTGATCATGCAGTGATCACGTGACTGATCATGCACTGATCACGTGCCTATCATGCACTGATCACGTGGCTGATCATGCACTGATCACGTGGCTGATCACTGATCACTGATCACGTGGCTGATCATGCACTGATCACGTGGCTGATCCTGCACTGATCACATGGCTATCATGCACTGATCCCGTGGCTGATCATGCACTGATCACGTGACTGATCATGCACTGATCACGTGGCTATCATGCACTGATCACGTGGCTGATCATGCACTGATCACGTGGCTAATCATACATTGATCACGTAACTAATCATGCACTGATCACGTGGCTGATCATACACACTGATCACGTGACTGATCATGCACTGATCACGTGGCTGATCATGCACTGATCACGTGGCTGATCATGCACTGATCACGTGGCTGATCATGCATGATCGTGATGACTGATCATGCACTGATCACGTGGCTGATCATGCACTGATCACGTGCTGATCATGCTGATCACGTCTGATCATGCACTGATCACGTGGCTGATCATACACTGATCACGTAACTAATCATGCACTGATCACGTGGCTGATCTTGCACTGATCAAATGGCTGATCATGCACTGATCACGTGGCTATCATGCACTGATCACATGACTGATCACATGAACTGATCAGGTGGATATCATACACTGATCACGTGACAGATCATGCACTGATCACGTGACTGATCATGCACTGATCACGTGGCTATCATGCACTGATCACGTGGCTGATCATGCACTAATCACGTGTCTGATCATGCACTGATCACGTGGCTGATCATGCACTGATCACGTGGCTGATCATGCACTAATCACGTGTCTGATCATGCACTGATCACGTGGCTGATCATGCACTGATCACGTGGCTGATCCTGCAATGATCATGTGACTGATTATGCAATGGATTGTGTAGCTATCATGCACTGATGATCACATGACTGCATCATGCCATGGTCACATGACTGATCATGCACTGATCAGGTGGCTATCATGCACTGATCACGTGGCTAATCATACACTGATCACGTAAATAATCATGCACTGATCACGCGTGGCTGATCTTGCACTGATCACGTGGCTGATCATGCACTGATCACGTGGCTATCATGCACTGATCACATGACTGTGCATGAAATGATCACGTGGATATCATACACCTGATCACGTGACAGATCATGCACTGATCACGTGACTGATTCTGCACTGATCACGTGGCTATCATGCAATGATCACGGGGCTGATCATTCACTGATCATTTGGGTGATCATGCACTGATCACGTGACTGATCATGCACACTGATCACGTGGTGATCAGGCACTGATCCCGTGACTGATCATATCACTGATCACGTGCCTGATCTGATCATGCACTGATCGTGCACTGATCATGCACTGATCACGTGGCTGATCATGCACTGATCACGTGACTGATCATGCAGTGATCACGTGACTGATCATACAGTGATCACGTGGATGATCATGCACTGATCGCGTACCTATCATGCACTGATCACATGGCTATCATGCACTGATCCCATGGCTTATCATGCACTGGTATCATGACTGATATTGCACTGGTCACGTGGCTATCATGCACTGATCACGTGGGTGATCATGCAGTGATCACGTGCCTGATCAGGCACTTATCATGTGACTGATCATGCACTGATCTGGTGACTGATCATGCACTGACCACGTGGCTGATCATGCACTGATCACGTGGTTGATCTATACTGATCACGTGACTGTCCCTGCACTGATCACGTGACAGATCATGCAGTGATCACGTGGCTGATCATGCACTGATCACTGAACTGATCATGCACTGATCATGCACTGATCACGTGGCTGATCATGCACTGATCCCATGGCTTATCATGCACTGATATCGTGACTGATCTTGCACTGATCACGTGGCTATCATGCACTGATCACGTGACTGATCATGCACTGATCACGTGCTGATCAGGCACTGATCACGTGACTGATCATGCACTGATCACGTGGCTGATCATGCACTGATCACGTGGCTGATCATGCACTGATCACGTGGCTGATCATGCACTGATCACGTGGCTGATCATGCACTGATCACGTGGCTGATCATGCACTGATCACGTGGCTGATCATGCACTGATCGTGGCTGATCATGCACTGATCACGTGACTGATCATGCACTGATCACGTGGCTGATCATGCACTGATCACGTGGCTGATCATGCACTGATCACGTGGTTGATCATACACACTGATCACGTGGCTGTTCATGCACTAATCACGTTGCGGATCATGCACGGATCACGTGGCTGATCATACACTGATCACGTGGCTGATCATGCACTGATCACGTGGCTGATCATGCACTGATCACGTGGCTGATCATGCACAGAATGTGACTGAGCATGAACTGATCACGTAGCTATCATCCATTGATCACTTGTC
>NW_027218893.1:0-13131 GCF_027580195.1 Bos mutus
ATGTCCAGATGTAACTGTTGTTTCCTGACCTGAATACAAATTTCTCAAGAGGCAGATCAGGTGGTCTGGTATTCCCATCTAAGGCTTTGGCATAGTCAATAAAGCAGGAATAGAGGTTTTTCTGGAACTCTTTTGCTTTTTCCATGATCCAGCAGATGTTGGCAATTTGGTCTCTGGTTCCTCTGCCTTTTCTAAAACCAGCTTGAACATCAGGATGTTCATGGCTCCCATATTACTGAAGCCTGGCTTGGAGAATTTTGAGCATTACTGTACTAGTGTGTGAGATGAATGCAATTTTGCCATAGTTTGAGCATTCTTTGGCATTGTCTTTCTTTGAGATTGGAATGAAAACTCAGCTTTTCCAGTCCTGTGGCCACTGCTGAGTTTTCCAAATTTGCTGGCATATTGAGTGCAGCACTTTCACAGCATCATCTTTCAAGATTTGGAGTAGCTCAACTGGAATTCCATCACCTCCACTCTCTTTGTTCGTAGTGATGCTTTCTAAGGCCCACTTGACTTCACATTCCAGGATGTCTGGCTCTAGGTCAGTGATCATACCATCGTGATTATCTGGGTCCTGAATATCTTTTTTGTACAGTTCTTCTGTGTATTCTTGCCATCTCTTCTTAATATCTTCAGCTTCTGTTAGGTCCATACCATTTCTGGCCTTTATCGAGCCAATGTTTGCATGAAATGTTCCTTTGGTATCTCTGATTTTCTTGAAGAATTCCTAGTCTTTCCCATTATATTATTTTCCTCTATTTCTTTGCATTGATCGCTGAAAAAAGGCTTTCTCTTCTCTTCTTGCTATTCTTTGAAACTATGCATTCAGATGTTTATATCTTTCCTTTTCTCCTTTGCTTTTCTCTTCTCTTCTTTTCACAGCTATTTGTATGTGTTGTGTTTTCATTTTCATTTGTTTCTATGCATATTTGCATTTCTTTTCCGATTTCTTCTGTTATATGTTGGTCATTCAGAAACACGTTGTTTACCCTCCATATGTTTCTGTTTGTCATGGTTTCTTTCCCCCTGTAGTTGACATCTAATCTGACTGCTTTGTGATCAGAAGAGATGCTTGATATGATTTTGATTTTTGTTTTCAGTTTAACAAGGCTAGATTTGTGGCCCAGTATGTGATCTATCCTGGAGAATGTTCCATGTGCACTTGAGAAAAAGGTGAAATTCATTGCTTTGGCGTGAAATGTTCTTTTGAAATCAATTAGGTCTAACTGATCCATTGTATCACTTAAAGTTTGTGTTTCCTTGCTAATTTTCTGTTTGGTTGATCTATCCATAGGTGTGTGTAGGGTCTTAAGGTCTCCCACTATTATTGTGTTATTTTTAATTTCCCCTTTCATACTTGTTAGCATTTGCCTTACATATTGAGTGCTTCTGTGTTGGGTGCATATATATGTATAATTGTTATATCTTGTTCTTGGATTGATCCTTTGACCATTATGTAGTGGCCTTCTTTGTCTCTTTTCACACCCTTTATTTCAAAGTCTATTTTATCTGATATGGGTATTGCTACTCCTGATTCCTGTTGCTCACATTTTGCATGAAATACCTTTTCTCAGCCCTTCACTTTCACTCTGTATGTGCCCCTTGGTTTCAGGTGCGTCTCCTTTACACTGCATACATAGAAGTCTGGTTTTTAACCTATTTATAATGCTCTCTTTGTCACCTAGCTATCCATTTGTCCATCCCTCTATCCAATCAACAATCAATCTTTTTCCTTGGTGCATTTCAGTATGTGTCTCCTTAAGTATCTCAGCAAGCCTGCCATTAAGTAGTCAGCCATGTTTGTATATAGCAATTTGCTTTGGATATTAACTTTACACACAATGAAATATAGCAATCTTTTCTTTCCTCAGTCATGCTACTTTTTAACTGAAGTATAGTTCATTTATAATTTTGTGTTAATTTCTGCTTTACAGCAAAGTGATTCAGTTATAGACATATATTTACATATGTATACGTTGAGTGTGGAGATATATATATATATATATATCTCTTTTTTTTTTTTTTTTTGGCTACACTGTGCAGCAAGTGGAATTATTTCCCTGACCAGGGTTTGAACCTGCATCCCTTGCAGTGGAAATCTGCAGTCTTAACCACTGGACTGCCAGGGAAGACATATATATATATGCCTTTTTAAATCACATTTCATTATGATTTATAATTGGATACTGAATGTAGTCCTCTGTGCTCTAGAGTAGGAATTTGTCAATCCATTCCATATAATTTGTTTTCTATCTCTTAACCCCAGTCTCTTACTCCATTTCTCCCCCAATTCTCTCTGCCTTGAAGCTGTAAGTCTATTCTCTATGTCTATGAGTGTCTTTCTGATTCATACATATGTTCATTTGTGTCATATCCTAGATTCCACATTTGGATATTATGATATTATTTGGTATATATGTTTCCCTGTGTGCCTCACTTCATTTAGTATGATCAGCTCTCAGACCTTGCATGTTGACTCAAATGGCCTTATTGTTGTAACTGTACATATTCCTGTATCTTTTTAACCATACATAGAGCTATTCATCTATGGTTATTTTCTAAAATATATTATTAAAAAGTGTTTATAAAGCACTCTTGGTATAGTATGTCCATTTTGAGTCTGTATAAGGATTTTATATGTATCTGTCACTTCACCTCAGTTGCCCAGTCATGTCCAACTCTTTGTGACTCCATGAACTGTGGCATGCCACGCTTCCCTGTCCAATTACCTACTACCCGAGCCTGCTTAAACTCAGATGCATCAAGTGGGTGATGTGAACCAACGATCTCATCCTCTGTTGTCTGTTTCTCCTCTTGCTTTCAATCTTTGTCAGCATCAGGGGCCTTTCCAATGAGTCAGTTCTTCACATAAGGTAGACAAAGAATTGACGTTTCAGCATCAGTCCTTCCAGTGAATATCCAAGAGTCAAGTCCCTTAAGGATTGACTGGATTGATTTCCTTGCAATCCAAGAGACTCTCCAGAGTATATGTGGGTATGAACAAATATTCATTGTGCTTATGTTTCGTCTTTTGGAGACATAGAATAATACTTATGAATGTAATTCATAAAATGTTGATGTATTCTCTCATATGTATATGTGCGTATGAATAAATATTTACTATGCTCTTGATGAAGGTGACAGAGGAGAGAGGAAAAGTTGGCTTAAAACTCAACATTCAGAAAATGAAGATCATGGCATTCGGTCCCATCACTTCATGGGAAATAGATGGGGAAACAGTGAAAACAGTGTCAGACTTTATTTTTGGGGGCTCCAAAATCACTGCAAATGATGACTGCAGCCATGAAATTAAAAGACGCTTACTTCTTGGAAGAGAAGTTATGACCAAATCTAGATAGCATATTGAAAAGAAGAAACATTACTTTGCCACCAAAGTTCCATCTAGTCAAGACTATGGTTTTTCCAGTGGTCAAGTATGGATGTGAGAGTTGGACTGTGAAGAAAGCTGAGCGCCGAAGAATTGATGCTTTTGAACTCTGGTGTTGGAGAAGACTCTTGAGAGTCCCTTGAACTGCAAGGAGATCCAAACAGTCCATTCTGAAAGAGACCAGCCCTGGGATTACTTTGGAAGAAATGATGCTAAAACTGAAACTCCAGTACTTTGGCCACCTCATGCGAGGAATTGACTCATTGGAAAAGACTCTGATGCTGGGAGGGATTGGGGGCAGGAGGAGAAGGGGACGACAGAGGATGAGATGGTTGAATGACATCACTGACTCAATGGACGTGGGTCTGAGCGAACTCCGGGAGTTGGTAATGGACAGGGAGGACTTGCGTGCTGCGATTCATGGGTTCCAAAGAGTCGGACACCACTGAACGACTGAACTGAACTGAACGGATGCATATGATGCCCTCTCAAGCAGAAATAGAAAAATGATAATGAATGTAATTTATAAAATCCGAATGTATTCACTCATATGTATAAATGTGTATGAAGAAATATTTACTGTGGTTATACTGCCATCTCATGGAGAAATAGAAGAATGCTTATGAATGAAATTTATAAAATCCAGATGCATTATTCACATATTGAAAAATATACTGTATAACTTTATTAAAAAATTAATACATGCTCATAACAGAAAATGTAAATTTGCTAGAAAAAAAAAGAAAGAAAGAAAGAAATCGCCCATGATCTCATTTACTACTCGCTCAGAATTCTGAGTTCCTTAAATAGACATTTCTCCAAAGAATACATACAGATGGCTAACAAACACATGAAAAGATGCTCAACATCACTCATTATCAGAGAAATGCAAATCAAAACCACTCTGAGGTACCATTTCACACCACTCAGAATGGCTGTGATCCAAAAGTCTACAAGCAATAAATGCTGGAAAGGGTGTGGAGAAAAGGGAACCCTCTTACACTGTTGGTGGGAATGCAAACTAGTACAGCCACTATGGAAAACAGTGTGGAGGTTCCTTAAACAACTGGAAATAGAACTGCCTTATGATACAGCAATCCCACTGCTCGGCATACACACTGAGGAAACCAGAAGGGAAAGAGACACGTGTACCCCAATGTTCATCGCAGCACTGTTTATAATAGCCAGGAAATGGAAGCAACCTAGATGCCCATCAGCAGATGAATGGATAAGAAAGCTGTGGTACATATACACAATGGAGTATTACTCGGCCATTAAAAAGAATACATTTAAATCAGTTCTAATGAGATGGATGAAACTGGAACCTATTATACAGATTGAAGTAAGCCAGAAAGAAAAACACCAGTACAGTATACTAACGCACATATATGGAATTTAGAAACGTGGTAACAATAACCCTGTGTACGAGACAGCAAAAGAGACACTGATGTATAGATCAGTCTTATGGACTCTGTGGGAGAGGGAGAGGGTGGGAAGATTTGGGAGAATGGCATTGAAACATGTATAATATCACGTATGAAACGAGTCGCTAGTCCAGGTTCGGTGCATGATACTGGATGCTTGGGTCTGGTGCACTGGGACAACCCAGAGGGAGGGTATGGGGAGGGAGGAGGGAGGAGGGTTCAGGATGGGGAACACAGGTATACCTGTGGCGGATTCATTTAGATATTTGACAAAACTAATACAATATTGTAAAGTTTAAAAATAAAATAAATTTAAAAAAAAAAAAGAATTCTGAGTTCCTGAGCTGGAGAGATAAAATATCAGGGTGTGTTAGTTCTTTCACTATAAAATACTTTCTGTTATTTGAATTTTATTTTATTTTATTTATTTTTTTATTTGAATTTTAACATATAACTTGGTTCTGATATGTGGTTCTTGCTTTGTTTACTTATACTGAAGATTTTCCTTTTACAAATACTGAGTAATTTGACCACATCTTTAGAGACTGCTTGCTTTACACGTTTTTTTTATTTTTTTTTTTCTTTTTCCGTTTTTGCTATAAATAAAAAATGTTGCATGTCGTGCCTCCAGGAAATAATACTGTAATGAACATTAGGGTGCATCAATATTTTGGTTTTAAGGTTTTTTCCAGAAAAAATGCCCAGGAGTAGGTCATAAGGTGATTATATTTTTTAGTTTTTAAAGGAGCTGCAATACTCTTCACCATAGTGGCCGTACCAATTTACATGCCCAGTAACAGTGCAAGATTGTTCCCTTTTTTCCCTCATTCGCTCCAGGAATTATTGCTTGTACAATTTTTGTTGCTATCTATTCGGACTGGCGTGAAGGAATACCATATTGTAGTTTTGATTTGTATTTCTCTAATGAATAGTGATGATGAACTATGGATGGAGGTTCATGACACTGTACAGGAGACAGGAACCAAGACCATCCCCAAGAAAAAGAAATGCACAAAAGCAAAACGGCTGTCTGAGGAGGCCTTACAAATAGCTGTGAAAAGAAGAGAAGCCAAAAGCAAAGGAGAAAAGGAAAGATATATCCATTTGAATGCAGATTTCCAAAGAATAGCAAGTAGAGATAAGAAAGCCTTCCTCAGTGATCAGTGCAAAGAAATAGAAGGAAATAAAGAATGGAAAACTCTCACTATTTGCAGATGACATGATCCTCTACATAGAAAACCCTAAAGACTCCACCAGAAAATTACTAGAACTAATCAATGATTATAGTAAAGTTGCAGGATATAAAATCAACACACAGAAATCCCTTGCATTCCTATACACTAATAATGAGAAAACAGAAAGAGAAATTAAGGAAACAATTCCATTCACCATTGCAACGAAAAGAATAAAATACTTAGGAATATATCTACCTAAAAGAAACTAAAGACCTATATATAGAAAACTATAAAACACTGGTGAAAGAAATCAAAGAGGACACTAATAGATGGAGAAATATACCATGTTCATGGATTGGAAGAATCAATATAGTGAAAATGAGTATACTACCCAAAGCAATGTATAGATTCAATGCAATCCCTATCAAGCTACCAACAGTATTCTTCACAGAGCTAGAACAAATAATTTCACAATTTGTATGGAAATACAAAAAACCTCGAATAGCCAAAGCGATCTTGAGAAAGAACAATGGAACTGGAGGAATCAATCTACCTGACTTCAGGCTCTACTACAAAGCCACAGTTATCAAGACAGTGTGGTACTGGCACAAAGACAGAAATGTAGATCAATGGAACAAAATAGAAAGCCCAGAGATAAATCCACGCACATATGGACACCTTATCTTTGACAAAGGAGGCAAGAATATACAATGGATTAAAGACAATCACTTTAACAAGTGGTGATGGGAAATCTGGTCAACCACTTGTAAAAGAATGAAACTAGAACACTTTCTAACACCATATACAAAAATAAACTCAAAATGGATTAAAGATCTCAACATAAGACCAGAAACTATAAAACTCCTAGAGGAGAACATAGGCAAAACACTCTCTGACATACATCACAGCAGGATCTCTATGACCCACTCCCAGAATATTGGAAATAAAAGCAAAAATAAACAAATGGGACCTAATTAAACTTAAAAGCTTCTGCACATCAAAGGAAACTATTAGCAAGGTGAAAAGACAGCCTTCAGAATGGGAGAAAATAATAGCAAATGAAGCAACCGACAAACAACTAATCTCAAAAATATACAAGCAATTCCTACAGCTCAACTCCAGAAAAATAAATGACCCAATAAAAAATGGGCCAAAGATCTAAATAGACATTTCTCCAAAGAAGACATACAGATGGCTAACAAACACATGAAAAGATACTCAACATCACTCATTATCAGAGAAATGCAAATCAAAACCACTATGAGATACCATTTCACACCAGTCAGAATGGCTGCGATCCAAAAGTCTACAAATAATAAATGCTGGAGAGGGTGTGGAGAAAAGGGAACCCTCTTACACTGTTGGTGGGAATGCAATCTAGTACAGCCACTATGGAGAACAGTGTGGAGATTCCTTTAAAAACTGGAAATAGAACTGCCTTATGATCCAGCAACCCCACTGCTGGGCATACACACTGAGGAAACCAGAAGGGAAAGAGACACGTGTACCCCAATGTTCATCGCAGCACTGTTTATAATAGCCAGGACATGGAAGCAACCTAGATGTCCATCAGCAGATGAATGGATAAGAAAGCTGTGGTACATATACACAATGGAGTATTACTCAGCCATTAAAAAGAATACATTTGAATCAGTTCTAATGAGATGGATGAAACTGGAACCTATTATACAGAGTGAAGTAAGCCAGAAAGAAAAACACCAATACAGTATACTAACGCATATATATGGAATTTAGAAAGATGGTAACGATAACCTGTATACGAGACAGCAAAAGAGACACTGATGTATAGAACAGGCTTATGGACTCTGTGGGAGAGGGAGAGGGTGGGAAGATTTGGGAGAATGGCATTGAAACATGTGAAATGTCATGTATGAAATGAGATGCCAGTCAAGGTTCAATGCACGATGCTGGATGCTTGGGGCTGGTGCACTGGCACAACCCAGAGGGAGGGTATGGGGAGGGAGGAGGGAGGAGGGTTCAGGATGGGGAACACATGTATACCTGTGGTGGATTCATTAAAAATTTAAAAAAAAAGAATGGAAAAGACTAGAGATCTCTTCAGGAAAATTAGAGATACCAAGGGAACATTTCATGCAAAGATGGGCTCAATAAATGACAGAAATGATATGGACCTAACAGAAGCAGAAGACATTAAGAGGAGAACTGTACCAAAAATATCTTCAAGACCCATTTAATCACAATGGTCTGATCACTCACCTAGAGACAGACATCCTGGAATGTGAAGTCCAGTCGGCCTTTGGAAGCCGCACTATGAACAAAGCTAGTGGAAGTGATGGAATTCCAGTTGAGCTATTTCAAATTATCAAAGATGCTGCTGTGAAAGTTCTGCACTCAATATGCCAGTAAATCTGGAAAACTCATCAGTGGCCACAGGACTGGAAAACATTAGTTTTCCTTCCAATCCTAAAGAAAGGCAATGTCAAAGATTGCTCAAACTACAGAACAATTACACTCATCTCACACACTAGTAAAGTAATGCTCAAAATTCTCCAAGCCAGGCTTCAGCTATACGTGAACCCTGAACTTCCAGATGTTCAAGGAGGTTTCAGCAAAGGCAGAGGAACAAGAGATCAAATTGTCAACATCTGTCAGATCATGAAAAAGCAAGAGAATTCCAGAAAAACCTCTATTTATTCTTTATTGACTATGCCAAAGCCTTTGAGTGTGTGAATAACAATAAACTGTAGGAAATTCTCAAAGAGATGGAAATACCAGACCACCTAACCTGCCTCTTGACAAATCTGTATGCAGGTCAAGAAGCAAGAGTTAAAACTGGACATGGAACAGCAAACTGGTTCCAAAGCGGGAAAGGAGTACATCAAGGCTGTATATTGTTGCCGTGTTTATTTAACTCATATGCGGAGTACATCATGAGAAACCCTGTGCTGGAGGAAGCACAAGCTGGAATCAAGTTTGCTGGGAGAAATATCAATAACCTCAGATATGCAGGAGACACCACCCTTTCTGCAGGCAGAAAGTGAAGAAGAATTAAAGAGCCTCTTGATGAAAGTGAAAGAAGAGAGAGAAAAAGTTGGCTTAAAGCTCAACATTCAGACAATGAAGATCATGGTCTCATCACTTTATGGCAAAGAGATGGGGAAATGGCAGAAACAGTGGCTGACTTTATTTTGGGGGGCTCGAAAATCACTGCAGGTGATGACTGAAACCATGAAATTAAAAGACACTTACTCCTTGAAAGGAAAGTTATGATCAACCTAGACAACTTATTATAAAGCAGAGACATTACTATGCCAATGACGGTCCATCTAGTCAAGGCTATGTTTTTTCTAGTAGTCCTGTATGGATGTGAGAGTTGGAGTGTAAAGAAAGCTGAGCACTGAAGAAATGATGATTTTGAACTGTGGTGTTGGAGAAGACTCTTGAGAGTCCCATGGGCTCCAGGGGGATCCAATCAGTCCATTATAAAGGAGATCAGTCCTGGTGTTCATTGGAAGGACTGATGTTTAAGCTGAAACTCCAATATTTTGGCCACCTGATGTGAAGAGCTGACTCATTTGAAAAGACCTTGATGATGGGAAAGATGGAGGGCAGACAGAGAAGGGGACGACAGTGGATGAGATGGTTGGATGGCTTCACTGCCTCAATGGACATAAGTTTGGAGGACTCCGGGAGTTGGTGATGGACAGTGAGGCCTGGCCTGCTGAAGTCCATAGGGTCGCAAAGAGTTGGACCCGACTGAGTGACTAACCTGAACGTAGCCTCTTTTCAAGTGTTTTTCCATCATCTGTATGATTTCTTTTGGGAAATCACTATTTAGATCTGCCTGTTTTTTTTACAAAGGTGTTTTTTTTGTTTGTTTTTTGATACTGGGCTACATAGCCATTTGTATATTTTGGAAAATAATGCCTGGATAACTAATGGGAACTATCTGTGTAGCACAGGGAACTGTCCTCCATGCTCTGTGATGACCTAAATTTAGAAGAAAATTAAATGAAAGAGGTTATGTTTATACACTTGTACACTTAGTGTGATTGAATACAGCAGAATGTAACACAACATTGTTAAGCAACTACATGAGTATATGTGTACATACTCTAGGCTCCATTTAAAAGATGTTCTAAAAGAAGCAGAAGTAATCTACAATAACAGAACTGAGAACAGGGGTTGCATGGGGAAAGACTGTGGGGAAGTATACCAAAGAAATTATCTAGGATGACGGGGAAAAGAAATTTTTTTTCAGTGAGCATTAGATATATAATCTAGGTGAAACTGCAGAAATATTTCTGAAATGGAAATTCCAAACAGGGTCTTGCCACGTGGCTCTATGTATTTATAAATTTACTAGATAATGTCATATTGTCCTTCAGAAAGTTGCATCACACTATGCGCTCACAATACTGCTGAAACACTCCTTTTCCAATTTGTCATCCTCCATTTGGAGGAACAATTTGGTATATTTCAACTTTGTCATTGAACTTTGGCAGTTTTCATGGTGAGAAATCATATTCCATTATTGTTTTTGTTTGCATTTATTTTATTACCAGGTAGGTTTGACATTTCTTCCTGATTTTTGGTAATTTTCCTTTTTTGGGGAGGTAAATTTGTATGTTTTTTTTTTAAATTATTCTTGTTTATTTCACAATTCTCTTCTATTGGGTTTTTCATCTTTTCTTATTTTAACTTTGGACTCTGCATAAATGAGGTAAATGAGTCATTTTTCAGCTGTCTTCCAAATATTTCTCAATTGTCATTTTATAATTCCGTGTTTATTTTCTGTTCAGTCATGCAGGAGTTTTACTACAAAAAAAGTTATGTAAAACTTCCCTTTTAAGCTTCTGGACAAAGAACATGTAAAATAAGAAATTTTAAAGGTGGCCCAAAACTCTAGGAAGCTAGAGGGTGTGGTTAAAAGAATCGGGAGAGGTCAACACTCTCTGACTTGCTCCCCATACTCCCCTAGAAGTGTCAGGATGAGGCTTTGTGATGTCAAGGCTCACCAGGGCCACCGTTGGCTGTGGAAGTGGCTTGCTGACCTCATAAAGTGTAAGGGTGTGGCCACCTGGGGAAGGGTATATATAGGGGTGCTCAGGGGCTCTGAAGTAGACCACTGCAAGTCTTCAAAATTACTAAGGTAACTGGGAAGGCTCTAGAGTGCTGGAGTTTCAGTTTTAGCATCATTCTTGGAACAGCTGACTCTAGATATCCAGGAGGAAAAGATGAAGATCTCCCATCAACTGAGGTCCAAAGGATGTGTCAAGGTGAGCTGAACCCACCTAAGCTCCTCATGTCTTTCTCTGACTTATTTAATATGATCATCTCTAGGTCCACCCATGTTGGAAAAAATAGCATTATTTCGTTCTTTCTTATGGATAATATTCCATTGTATGCATAATATATCTCTTTATCCACTTACATGTTTAATTGCCTTAAGGTCGTTTGCATGTCTTTGCTACTGTACATTGTGCTACTATAAACACTGTTGTGCATATCATTTTCTGATGAGAGTTTTCATCTTAATGGATATATGCCCAGTAGTGTTATTGTTGGATCATATAGTAACTGTATTTTTAGAGTGTTAAAAAAACTCTATACCAAGGAAGGAGATAATGGGCAGGTAGTTCAAAAGGAAGGAATATATGTACACATATGGCTGATTTATGTTGAGGTTTGAAAGAAAGCAACAAAATTCTGAAAAGCAATTACCCTTAAGAAAAAATAATTATTATTATTATAAAAGACCTGCTTACTGTTTTCAATAGTGGCTGCATCAGTTTCTTGATTTTCATGTATAGTAGTGGTAGTGAAAGTCACTCAGGCATGTCTGACTCTTTGCGACCACATGGATTATACAGCCCATGGCCAGAATACTGGAGTAGGTAGCCTTTGCCTTCTCCAGGGGATCTTCCCCACCCAGGGGTCGAAACCATGTCTCCTGCTTTGCAGGTGGATTCTTTACCAGCTGAGCCACAAGGGAAGCCTGATTTTTCATGTATGCTGCTGCTGCTGCTAAGCCGCTTCATTGTGTCCGACTCTGTGAGACCCCAAGACGGCAGCCCACCAGGCTCCCCCATCCCTGGGATTCTCCAGGCAAGAACGCTGGAGTGGGTTCCCATTTCCTCTCCAATGCATGAAAGTAGAAAGCGAAAAGGAAGTCGCTCAGTCCTGTCTGACTCTTCGCGACTCCATGCCCTGCAGCCTACCAGGCTCCTCCGTCCATGGGATTTTCCAGGCAAGAGTACCGGAGTGTGGTGCTATTATAGGATGTTGTTGATCTCCCTGCAGTACATGGTTGAGTTACATGTTTTTTTCAAAATCTGTTTTGTTTTGTTTTAATACATACTCTTAGGAGTGGAGCTGCCAGGTCATATGCTCAGTCTCTTGTATTCTTGAAAAGACAAATTCTAGCAATCAGAATTCAACAACACATTAAAAAGATCATACATCATGACCAAGTGGGCTTTATCCCAAGGGATGCAAGGATTCTTCAATATCCGCAAATCAATGAATGTAATACACCACATTAACAAATTGAAAAATAAAAACCATGTGATTATCTCAAAAGATGCAGAGAAAGCCTTTGGCAAAATTCAACATCCATTTATGATAAAAACTCTCCAGAAAGCAGGAATAAAAGCAACATACCTCAACATAATAAAAGCTATATAAGACAAACCCTTCAGCAAACATTATCCTCAATGGTGAAAAAGTGAAAGCATTTCCTCTAAAGTCAGGAACAAGACAAGGGTGCCCACTTTCACCATTACTATTCAACATAGTTTTGGAAGTTTTGGCCACAGCAATCACAGCAGAAAAAGAAATAAAAGGAATCCAAATTGAAAAGAAGACGTAAAACTCTCACTATTTGCAGATGACATGATCCTCTACATAGAAAACCCTAAAGACTCCATCAGGAAATTACTAGAACTAATCAATGATTATAGTAAAGTTGCAGGATATAAATTAAACACACAGAAATCCCTCGCATTCCTATACACTAATAATGAGAAAACAGAAAGAGAAATTAAGGAAACAATTCCATTTACCATTGCAACAGAAAGAATAAAATACTTAGGAATATATCTACCTAAAGAAACTAAAGACCTATATATAGAAAACTATAAAACATTGGTGAAAGAAA
>NW_027218894.1:0-10686 GCF_027580195.1 Bos mutus
GCTATTTGGGGGGGGGCTTGATAATCGCGCTGGGCGCGGATTCGGTTATCTCGTAAACTAGCGGGCGGATTCTGGCGCTCATCTGCGTAAACGCTGCGGATTCCGCGAGCTCAGCTGCGATAACGCCCGGCCGCGGATTCATGCCTGCTCAGCGTGATCCCAGCGGGCGCGGATTCTGCCTTATCGCGATAATCGGCGATCGCAGTTTGCCTGCTCATCTGCTTGTAGCAGTGCTGCAGGATTCATGCCGCTCGCTGCTGATACCAGCGGCGCAGGATTCATGCTCCATCTGTTGATAATCCCAGCTGGGCGCTGATTCATGCCTGCTTCGTTGACAGTGGCCGCAGATTTGCCTGCTCGCTGCGATACGCAGCAGGGCGCGGACACCTGCTATCGCGATCGCGCGGGCGCGCGACAGCCTGTCTGCGATAATCGCCTGCGACGCCGTTGTTGATAACGCCAGACGCTGATTCGGCTCTCGCTGATAATCGCATGGGATTCATGCTCACTGCGATAATCGCCAGCGGCCGGATTCGCCCCGCTGTTATACCGGGCCAGGTTCGGCGCACATCTGCGATATCCGCGGGCGCAGTTCTGCCTCTCATCGTGAACGAGCGGCCGCAGATTCGCTTTCAGCTTGAGCATTGGGCATGACGCCGCTCATCGTGATATGAGCGCCGCATGATTTGCCTCAGCTGCGATTCTGCGCGAGACTGTGCAGGAGGCTACGTCGCACTGAGCAGTCACGATCAGCCTCTACCCTGATCCTGCGACAGCCAGGTGATCATCGCGAGTTCGATACGCGCTAGCTGCGTAGCCGCTGGCCGAGATGCCCGCATCGCGTAACGCAGTGGGCCCAGAGCCTGCTCAGCGCTTTATACTTCTGGTCCAGTCCGCGGGAGAGCCGATCGCCGGCGTCCGATCAGAGCTTCATACCGTCCCGCAACACCCGTGATCAGCCCGCAGAGTACGGGAGCGATGCTCAGCGCGAAATGCCAGTAGCCACGTGATCAATGCCTGCAGAGTTACGATTAGCGCATGCTCAGCTGCTTGATAATTGCCAGGTGAGCCGCAACATGCATGCCTGGACATCTGTGATAATGCGACAGCTGCGCGCATGATTCATGCCTGATTCATCTGATTGATAACGCCAGCTGGCCACATGATTCATGCCTGCTCAGCTGCTTGATAATCGCCAGCTGGGCCCAAGGTTTCATGGCTGCTCATCTGTTTGATAATCGCCAACTGGGCCTCAGGATTCATGCCTGCTCAAATGCTTGATAATCCCCGGCTGCTGCGCATCTGTTGATTCATAACTGGGCCTGTCATTCTGCTTGAAATCGCCAGCTGGGGCGCAGGATTCATGCCTGCTCAGCTGCTTGATAATCGCCCGCTGGGCCCGTGATTCATGGCTGCTCATCTGTTTGATAATCGCCAACTGGGCTGCAGGATTCATGGCTGCTCATCTGATAAACCCCAGCTGTAAACCCCAGCTGGGCGCGCGCATGATTCATGCGTGCTCATAATAATCGCCAGCTGGGCCGCAGGGGATTCATGCCTGCTCAGCTGCTATGATTTAATCGCCATCTTGGATCGCAGTTTCCACAGGATTCATGCCTGCTCATCTGTGATAATCGCCAGCTGGGCCGCCATGATTCATGCCTGCTCATCTGTGATAATCGACAGCTGGGCATGGGATTTCATGCCTGCTCAGCTGCATGAATATCGCCCGCTGGGCCCCAAGGTTTCCTGGCTGCTCATCTGCTTGATAATTGCCAGCTGGGCCGAAGGATTCATGCCTGCTCATCTGTGATAATCGCCAGCTGGGCGCGATTCATGCCTGCTCATCTGCTTGATAATCGCCAGCTGGGCGCAGGGATTCATGCCTGCTCAGCTACCCTTGATAATCGCCCGCTGGGACCCAGGTTTCATGGCTGCACATCTGCATGATAATCGCCAGCTGGGCGCGCGGGATTCATTCCTGCTCATCTGTGATAATCGCCAGCTGGGCGCGGTATTCATGGCTGCTCATCTGCTTGATAATCCCCAGCTGGGCCGAATGATTCATGCGTGCTCAGCTGCTTGATAATCGCCAGCTGGGCCGCAGGATTCATGGCTGTTCATCTTCTTGATAAACCCCAGCTGGACCGCAGGATTCATTCCTGCTCAGCTGCTTGATAATCGCCAGCTGGGCCGCAGGATTCATGGCTGCTCATCTGCTTGATAAACCCCAGCTGGGCCGCATGATTCATGCGTGCTCAGCTGCTTGATAATCGCCAGCTCGGCCGCAGGATTCATGCCTGCTCAGCTGTGATAATCGCCAGCTGGGCCGCGTGATTTATGCCTGCTCATCTGCTTGATAATGGCCAGCTGGGCCGCATGATTCATGCCTTCTCATCTGCTTGATAATCGCCAGCTGATCGCATGATTCATGCCTGCTCATCTGCTTGATAATCGCCAGCTGGGCTGCAGGATTCATGCCTGCTCAGCTGCTTGATAATCGCCAGCTGGGCGGCAGGATTCATGCCTGCTCATCTGCTTGATAATCGCCAGCTGGGCGCATGATTCATGCCTGCTCATCTGTTTGATAATCCCCAGCTGGGCTGCAGGATTCATGCCTGCTCAGCTGCTTGATAATCGCCAGCAGGGCCGCAGGATTCATGCCTGCTCATCTGCTTGATAAACGCCAGCTGGGGCGCATGATTCATGGCTGCTCATCTGTGATAATCGCCAGCTGGGCGCCAGGGATTCATGCCTGCTCATCTGCTTGATAATCGCCAGCTGGGCCGCATGATTCATGCCTGCTCATCTGCTTGATAATCGCCAACTGGGCCGCAGGATTCATGCCTGCTCAGCTGCTTGATAATCGCCCGCTGGGCTGCAGGTTTCATGGCTGCACATCTGCATGATAATCGCCAGCTGGGCCGCAGGATTCATTCCTGCTCATCTGCTTGATAATCGCCATCTGGGCCGCAGGATTCATGGCTGCTCATCTGCTTGATAATCCCCAGCTGGGCCGAATGATTCATGCGTGCTCAGCTGCTTGATAATCGCCAGCTGGGCCGCAGGATTCATGGCTGTTCATCTTCTTGATAAACCCCAGCTGGGCCGCAGGATTCATGGCTGCTCATCTGCTTGATAAACCCCAGCTGGGCCGCATGATTCATGCGAGCTCAGCTGCTTGATAATCGCCAGCTCGGCCGCAGGATTCATGCCTGCTCAACTGTGATAATCGCCAGCTGGGCGGGCGTGATTTATGCCTGCTCATCTGCTTGATAATGGCCAGCTGGGCCGCATGATTCATGCCTTCTCATCTGCTTGATAATCGCCAGCTGATCGCATGATTCATGCCTGCTCATCTGCTTGATAATCGCCAGCTGGGCTGCAGGATTCATGCCTGCTCAGCTGTGATAATCGCCAGCTGGCGCGCCAGGATTCATGCCTGCTCATCTGTGATAATCGCCAGCTGGGCCGCATGATTCATGCCTGCTCATCTGCTTGATAATCGCCAGCTGGGCTGCAGGATTCATGCCTGCTCAGCTGCTTGATAATCGCCAGCGGGCCGCAGGTTTCATGCCTGCTCATCTGTGATAAACGCCAGCTGGGCGCAGGATTCATGGCTGCTCATCTGCTTGATAATCGACAGCTGGGCGGTGATTCATGCCTGCTCAGCTGCTTGATAATCGCCAGCTGGGCCGCAGGATTCATGCCTGCTCAGCTGCTTGATAATCGCCAGCTGGGCCCCAGGTTTATGGCTGCACATCTGCTTGATAATCGCCAGCTGGGCCGCAGGGTTTCATGCCTGCTCATCTGTGATAATCGCCAGCTGGGCGCGCATGATTCATGCGCGTGCTCAGCTGCCTGATAATCGCCAGCTGGCGCGCAGGATTCATGCCTGCTCATCTGTGATAAACCCCAGCTGGCCGCGGGATTCATGCGTGCTCAGCTGTTTGATAATCGCCAGCTGAGCGCAGGATTCATGCCTGCTCAGCTGCTTGATAATCGCCAGCTGGGCCGCATGATTCATGCCTGCTCATCTGCTTGATAATCGCCAGCTGGGCCATCATGATTCATGCCTGCTCAGCTGCTTGATAATCGCCCGCTGGGCCCCCAGGTTTTCATGGCTGCTCATCTGCTTGATAATCGCCAGCTGGCCTGCAGGTATTCATGGCTGCTCATCTGCTTGATAATCCCCAGCTGATAATGATTCATGCGTGCTCAGCTGCTTGATAATCGCCAGCTGGGGCGCTGGGATTCATGCCTGTTCATCTGCTTGATAATCGCCAGCTGGGCGCAGGGATTCATGGCTGCTCATCTGCTTGATAAACCCCAGCTGGGCGCGCATGATTCATGCCTGCTCAGCTGCTTGATAATCGCCAGCTCGGCCGCAGGATTCATGCCTGCTCAGCTGCTTGATAATCGCCAGCTGGGCGCGTGATTGGCGCCTGCTCAGCTGCTTGATAATCGCCAGCTGGGCCGCAGGATTCATGGCTGCTCATCTGCTTGATAATCGCCAGCTGGGCCGCATGATTCATGCCTTCTCATCTGCTTGATAATCGCCAGCTGATCGCATGATTCATGCCTGCTCATCTGCTTGATAATCGCCAGCTGGGCTGCAGGATTCATGCCTGCTCAGCTGCTTGATAATCGCCAGCTGGGCCGCAGGATTTATGCCTGCTCATCTGCTTGATAATCGCCAGCTGGGTCACGCATGATTCATGCCTGCTCATCTGGTGATAATCGCCAGCTGGGCTGCAGGATTCATGCCTGCTCGGCTGCTTGATAATCGCCAGCTGGGCTGCAGGATTCATGCCTGCTCATCTGCTTGATAATCGCCAGCTGGGCGCATGATTCATGGCTGCTCATCTGCTTGATAATCGCCAGCTGGGCCGCATGATTCATGCCTGCTCATCTGCTTGATAATCGCCAGCTGGGCGCAGATTCATGCCTGCTCATCACGCTTGATAATCGCCAGCTGGGCCGCAGGATTCATGCCTGCTCAGCTGCTTGATAATCGCCAGCTGGGCCTTAGGGTTTTCATGGCTGCACATCTGCTTGATAATCGCCAGCTGGGCCGCAGGATTCATTCCTGCTCAGCTGCTTGATAATCGCCAGCTGGGCCGCAGTATTCATGGCTGCTCATCTGCTTGATAATCCCCAGCTGGGCCGCATGATTCATGGCTGCTCAGCTGCTTGATAAACGCCAGCTGGGCGCGCAGGATTCATGGCTGCTCATCTTCTTGATAAACCCCAGCTGGGCCGCGTGATTCATGCCTGCTCATCTGCTTGATAAACCCCAGCTGGGCGTGTGATTCATGCCTGCTCAGCTGCTTGATAATCGCCAGCTCGGCCGCAGGATTCATGCCTGCTCAGCTGCTTGATAATCGCCAGCTGGCCGCGCGTGATTTATGCCTGCTCATCTGCTTGATAATCGCCAGCTGGGCCATATGATTCATGCCTTCTCATCTGCTTGATAATCGCCAGCTGGGATCGCATGATTCATGCCTGCTCATCTGCTTGATAATCGCCAGCTGGGCTGCAGGATTCATGCCTGCTCAGCTGCTTGATAATCGCCAGCTGGGCCGCAGGGATTCATGCCTGCTCATCTGCTTGATAATCGCCAGCTGGGCTGCAGGATTCATGCCTGCTCAGCTGCGATAATCGCCAGCAGGGCCGCAGGATTCATGCCTGCTCATCTGCTTGATAATCGCCAGCTGGGCCGCAGGATTCATGCCTGCTCATCTGCTTGATAATCGCCAGCTGGGCCGCAGGATTCATGCCTGGTCAGCTGCTTGATAATCGCCAGCTGGGCCGCATGATTCATGCCTGCTCATCTGCTTGATAATCGCCAGCTGGGCCGCAGGATTCATGCCTGCTCAACTGCTTGATAATCGCCAGCTGGGCCGCAGGATTCATGCCTGCTCAGCTGCTTGATAATCGCCCGCGGGGCCCCAGGTTCCTTGGCTGCACATCTGCATGATAATCGCCAGCTGGGCCGCAGGTTTCATGCCTGCTCATCTGCTTGATAACGCCAGCTGGGCGCATGATTGGCGCCTGCTCATCTGCCTGATAATCGCCAGCTGGGCCGCAGGATTCATGCCTGCTCATCTGCTTGATAAAACGCCAGCTGGGTCGCAGGATTCATGCCTGCTCAGCTGCTTGATAATCGCCAGCTGAGCCGCAGGGATTCATGCCTGCTCAGCTGCTTGATAATCGCCAGCTGGGCGCATGATTCATGCCTGCTCATCTGCTTGATTATCGCCAGCTGGGCCATGATTCATGCGCTGCTCATCTGCTTGATAATCTAGCTGTGCTGCCGATTCATGCCTGATCATCTGCTTGATAATCGCCAGCTGGGCCGCAGGATTCATGCCTGCTCAGCTGCTTGATATCGCCAGCTGGAGCCGCAGGATTCATGCCTTTTCAGCTGCTTGAAATCGACATTGGGCCGCGTGATTCATGCCTGCACATCTGCATGATAATCGCCAGCTGGGCACAGATTCATGCTGCTCATCTGATTGATAATCGCCAGCTGGGCCGCAGGATTCATGGCTGCTCATCTGCTTGATAATCCCAGCTGGGCCGCATGATTCATGCATGCTCAGCTGCTTGATAATCGCCAGCTGGGCCGCAGGATTCATGGCTGCTCATCTTCTTGATAAACGCCGGCTGGGCCGCAGGATTCATGGCTGCTCATCTGCTTGATAAACCCCAGCTGGGCCGCATGATTCGCGCCTGCTCAGCTGCTTGATAATCGCCAGCTCGGCCGCATGATTCATGCCTGCTCAGCTGCTTGATAATCGCCAGCTGGGCCGCATGATTCATGCCTGCTCATCTGTTTGCTTATCGCCAGCTGGGCCCACATGATTCATGCCTGCTCATCTGCTTGATAATCGCCAGCTGGGCCGCCGGATTCATGCCTGCTCAGCTGCTTGATAATCGCCAGCTGGGCCGCAGGATTCATGCCTGCTCAGCTGCTTGATAATCGACAGCTGAGAAGCAGGATTCATGCCTTTTCAGCTGCTTGAAATCGCCATTGGGCCGCATGATTCATGCCTGCTCAGCTGCTTGATTCTTGCCTGCTGAGGCACATGATACGCGTGCTCAGCTACCTGATCAGCACGCAGCAGTCACATGATCAGCGCCTCAGTCACCTGATCACTGCATGACAGCCAGGTGATCAATGCCTGCAGAGTTACGGGATTAGCGCCTGCTCATCTGCTTGATAATCGCCAGCTGAGCCGATTCATGCCTGGACATCTGCTTGATAATCGCCAGCTGGGCCGCATGATTCATGCCTGCTCAGCTGCTTGATACTTGCCTGCTGAGGCACATGATCCGTGCAGGAGAGCTACCATCAGCACATGAGCAGTCGATGATCAGAGCCTCTCAGTCACCTGATCACTGTGCGACAGCCACGTGATCAATGCCTGCAGAGTTACGGGATTGCCTGCTCAGCTGCTTGATAATCGCCAGCTGGGCCGCGGGATTCATGCCTGCTCAGCTGCTTGATAATCGCCCGCTGGCCACATGATTCATGCCTGCTCATCTGCTTGATAACGCCGGCTGGTCCGCAGGATTCATGCTCTGCTCAACTGCTTGATAATCGCCAGCTGGGCCGCAGGATTCATGCCTGCTCAGCTGCTTGATAATCGCCAGCTGGGCCGCAGGATGGCTGCTCATCTGCTTGATAATCGCCCGCTGGGCGCAGGATTCATGCCTGCTCATCTGCTTGATAATCGCCAGTTGGTCCGCAGGGATTCATGCCTGCTCAGCTGCTTGATAATCCCCAGCTGGGCCGCATGATTCATGCGTGCTCGCTGCTTTGAATATCGCCAGCTGGGCCCAAGGTTTCCTGGCTGTTCATCTTCTTGATAATCGCCAGCTGGGCCGCAGAGTTCATGCCTGCTCATCTGCTTGATAATCGCCAGCTGGGCCGCATGATTCATGCCTGCTCATCTGCTTGATAATCGCCAACTGGCCGCGCCAAGGGTTTGCCTGCTCAGCTGTTGATAATCGCCAGCTGGGCCCCAGGTTTCATGCCTGCTCATCTGCATGATAATCGCCAGCTGGGCCGCAGGATTCATGCCTGCTCATCTGCTTGATAATCGCCAGCTGGGCGCGATGATTCATGGCTGCTCATCTGCTTGATAATCCCCAGCTGGGCCGAAGGATTCATGCTGCTCAGCTGCTTGATAATCGCCAGCTGGGCCGCAGGATTCATGGCTGTTCATCTTCTTGATAACCCCCAGCTGGGCCGCAGGATTCATTCCTGCTCAGCTGCTTGATAATCGCCAGCTGGGCCGCAGGGATTCATGGCTGCTCATCTGCTTGATAAAACCCCAGCTGGGCCTCGCATGATTCATGCGCTGCTCAGCTGCTTGATAATCGCCAGCTCGGCCGCAGGATTCATGCTCGCTCATCTGCTTGATAATCGCCAGCCTGGTGATGCGATTTATGCCTGCTCATCTGCTTGATAATGGCCAGCTGGGCGCATGATTCATGCCTGCTCATCTGCTTGATAATCGCCAGCTGATCGTGCATGATTCATGGCTGCTCATCTGCTTGATAATCGCCAGCTGGGCGCAGGATTCTGCGCGGTGCTCATCTGCTTGATAATCGCCAGCTTGGCCGCAGGGATTTCATGCCTGGTCAGCTGCTTGATAATCGCCAGCTGGGCCGCATGATTCTTTGGCTGCTCATCATTGATAATCGCCAGCTGGGCCGCAGGATTCATGCCTGCTCAACTATGATAACCAGCTGGGCCGCAGGATTCATGCCTGCTCAGCTGTTGATAATCGCCGCTGGGCCCCAGGATTTTTGGCTGCACATCTGTGATAATCGCCAGCTGGGCCGCAGGATTCATGCGTGCTCATCTGCTTGATAATCGCCAGCTGGGCGCATGATTCATGCCTGCTCAGCTGCCTGATAATCGCCAGCTGGGCCGCAGGATTTATGGCTGCTCATCTGCTTGATAAACCCAGCTGGGCGATGATTCATGCGCTGCTCATCTGCCTGATATCGCCAGCTGGGCGCGATTCATGCCTGCTCATCTGTTTGATAATCGCCAGCTGGGCCGCGGATTCATGCCTGCTCAGCCGCTTGATAATCGCCCGCTGGGCCGCAGGTTTCATGCCTGCTCAGCTGCTTGATAATCGCCAGCTGGGCCGCATGATTCATGCCTGCTCAGCTGCTTGAAATTGCCAGCTGAGGCACAGTTGATCCGTTCAGCAGAGCTACCTGATCTGCATGAGCAGTCATGCATGATCAGCGCGGATCAGTCACCTGATCACCGCATGACAGCCATGTGATCAGTGCCAGCTGAGCAGTCAGGATTAGCGGCTGCTCATCTGCTTGATATCGCCAGCTGAGCCGCAGGATTAGCGCCTGCTCAGCTGCTTGATAATCGCCAGCTGGGCCGTAGGATTCATGCCTGCTCATCTGCTTGATAACGCCAGCTGAGCCGCAGGATTCATGCCTGTTCAGCTGCTTGATTCTGCCTCTGAGGCACATGATCCGCAGGAGAGCTACCTGATCAGCACATGAGCAGTCACATGATCAGAGCCTCTCAGTCACCTGATCACTGCATGACAGCCACGTGATCAATGCCTGCAGAGTTACGGGATTGCCATGCTCAGCTGCTTGATAATTGCCAGGTGAGCGCAGGATTGCATGCCTGGACATCTTGCTTGATAATCGCCAGCTGCGCCCGCATGATTCATGCCTGCTCATCTGATTGATAATCGCCAGCTGGGCCACATGATTCATGCCTGCTCAGCTGCTTGATAATCGCCAGCTGGGCCCAGGTTTCATGGCTGCTCATCTGCTTGATAATCGCCAACCGGGCCGCAGGATTCATGGCTGTCATCTGTGATAAAAACCTCAGCTGGGCCGCATGATTCGACGCCTGCTCATCTGATTGATAAACGCCAGCGGGGCCACATGATTCATGCCTGCTCAGCTGCTTGATAATCGCCAGCTGGGCCCAAGAGTTTCATAGCTGCTCATCTGTTTTGATAATCGCCAACCGGGCCTCAGGATTCATGCCTGCTCAAATGCTTGATAATCACCGCTGGGCCGCATGATTCATGCCTGCTCATCTGCTTGAAATACGCCAGCTGGGCCGCAGGATTCATGCCTGCTCAGCTGCTTGATAATCGCCCGCTGGGCCCAAGGTTTCATGGCTGCTCATCTGCTTGATAATCGCCAACTGGGCCGCAGGATTCGCGGCTGCTCATCTGCTTGATAAACCCCAGCTGGGCCGCATGATTCATGCGTGCTCAGCTGCTTGATAATCGCCAGATGGGCCGCAGGATTCATGCTTGCTCAAGCTGCTTGATATTGGCCCGCTTGGGCGCATGATTCATGCCTGCTCATCTGCTTGATAATCGCCCGCTGGGCCGCATGATTCATGCCTGCTCATCTGCTTGATAATCGCCAGTTGGTCCGCAGGATTCATGCCTGCTCAGCTGCTTGATAACGCCAGCTGGGCGCAGGATTCATGCCTGCTCAGCTGCTTGATAATCGCCTCGCTTGGCCATGATTCATGCCTGCTCATCTGCTTGATAATCGCCAGCTGGGTCGCCTGATTCATGCCTGCTTCATTCGCTTGATAATCGACAGTGGGCCGCAGGGATTCATGCCTCACTCAGCTGCTTGAATATCGCTTCGCTGGGCCCAAGGTTT
>NW_027218895.1:0-10013 GCF_027580195.1 Bos mutus
ATGAACCGTGATCAGTGCGGATCAGCCACGTCATCAGTGCATGCGCGATCGGCGTGATCAGTGCCTGATAGCCGCGTATTCGGTGCCTACAGAGTCCCATGATCAGCGCCAGTCAGTCGCTGATCATTGCCACAGAAACACGTGATCGGTGCATGATGAGCCATGTGATCAGTGCCTGATCAGCCACGTCATCAGTGCATGCGCCAGTCGCGATCAGTGCATGATAGCCACGTGATCTGTGCGTGCTCAGTCACGTGATCTGCCGCCGATCAGCCACGTGATCAGTGCCTGCAGAGTCACGTGATCAGGGGCCTGCTGAGCTGCGTGTTTCCTGCCGGCTCATCTGCATGACAATTGCCAGCTGGGCTCGTGATTCCTGTGGGCTCATCTGCTTGACAATTGCCAACTGAGCTGCGTGATTCCTGCCTGGTCACCTGCTTGATTATTGCCAGTTGAGCAGCATGATTCCTCACTGCTGGGCTCCATGCTTATTGCCTGCTGATTGCGTGGTTCGTGTCTGCTCATCTTTTTGAGTGTGCCTCCTGAGGTCCCTGTTCGGCGCCACCTGCGGGGACCAGCCCCAGCTGATCCAGGGTATTGAAGTAGAGATGGCCTAAGCGACTATTTATATGCTAATCATCGATGTCAGAATAATAGTATGAGGAGGCTCAGTAGGAAAATTCGGTGGTGGAAAGGGACTGAGTAGCTTGGTTTGTCGGAGACCAATCAAACTTCAAGACAAAAGTTTGCACCACCTACGTAGGCACATGGCGCCCTCTCGAATAGCGGAAGGTGCCTCACCTAGACACACTTCTCCAGTGGGTCTTAGCAGCCCAGGCATAATTAGTAAGCATGGTGGGTTCCGTGCTCCAGATGGAGACTCAGCTGGAAGTTAAAGGGAAGAATGACAAAGACTTTATGAATTGGAGCTGTAAGTTAACTCTTTGACAGAGAGGCGAGATGGTGGTGGGGACAGCCCCAGTGAAATCAGAGGTGAGAGCACAAAGCAATACAGTAGGCAGACTCTGGTTTTTGGTGGGGCATGCTCGAAAATAACCGGGTGTACTCCTGAGGCTCGATCCGCATTTGGGTATGCCGAGCCTCCTTCCTCATGACCTTTGTCCAGATTGGAATGCCTCCCGGCTCCCGGCATGATCAGTGCATGCTCAGTCGCGATATCAGTGCATGATCAGCCGCGTGATCACTGGCGGCACATCACGTGATCAGCGCCTCTCAGTCGCGTGATCACCGTATGAAAACACCTGATCAGTGAAGGACCAGCCACGTGATCACTGCATGGGCAGTCAGGTGGTCGGTTCCTGATCAGCCACGTGTTCAGTGCGTGCACAGTCCCATGACCAGCGCCTGTCAGTCACTGATCACTGTCTGATGAACACGTGATCAGTGCCCGATCAGCCACGAAATCGGTTCATGCGCAGTCACGTGATCAGTGCATGATAGCCACGTGATCAGTGCCTGCACACTCCCATGATCAGCGCCTGTCAGTCACTGATCATTGCCTGAAACACGTGATCAGTGCATGATGAGCCATGTGATCAGTGCCTGATCAGCCCGTCATCAGTGCATGCGCAGTCGCGATCAGTGCATGATAGCCCGCGTGATCAGTGCATGCTCAGTCACGTGATCTGCTTGATCAGCCACGTGATCAGTGCCTGCAGAGTCACGTGATCAGGGCCTGCTGAGCTGCGTGATTCCTGCCGGCTCATCTGCATGACAATTGCCAGCTGAGCTGCGTGATTCCTGTGGGCTCATCTGTGACAATTGCCAGCTGAGCAGCGTGATTCCTGCCTGGACACCTGCTTGATTTTGCCAGTTGAGCAGCATGATTCGTCACTGCTGAGCTCCATGCTCCATGTGCCTGCTGATTGCGTGGTTCGTGTCTGCTCAGCTCTTTGAGTATTGCCTCCTGGTCCCTGTTCAGGCGCCACCTGCGGGGACCAGCCTCAGCTGATCCAGGGTATTGAAGGAGAGATGGCCTAAGCGACTATATATATGCTATTGAGAGATGTCAAGAATAATAGAATGAGAAAGAGCTCAGTAGGAAAATTCGATGGAGAAAAAGACTGAGTAGCTTGGTTTTGCGGGGAGACCAATCAAACTTCAAGACAAAGTTTGCACAACTTCACGTAGCTGCTGGCGCCCTCTCGAATATTGGAAGGTGCCTCACCCTAGACACCTTCTCAGTGGGTCTTAGCAGCCCAGGCATAATTAGTAAGCGTGGTGGGTTCCGCGATCCAGATGGAGACTCAGCTGGAAGTTAAAGGGAAGAATGACAAGGAACTTTATGAATTGGAGCTGTAAGTTAACTCTTTGACAGAGAGGCGAGATGGTGGTGGGGACAGCCCCAGTGAAATCAGAGGTGGTACAATGCAATACAGTAGACAGACTCTGGTTTTTTGGGGGGGCATGGTCGAGAATATCCGGTGGACTCCTGAGGCTCCATCCGCATTTGCGTATGCGAGCCTCCTTCCTCATGACCTTTGTCCAGAGTGGAATGCCTCCCGGCTCCCGGCACATGATCAGTGCATGCTCAGTCACGATATCAGTGCATGATCAGCCACTTGATCACTGGCGACACAGTCGCGTGATCAGCGCCTCTCAGTCACGTGATCACCGTATGATAAACACCTGATCAGTGAAAGACCAGCCACGTGATCACTGCATGCGCAGTCAGGTGGTCAGTTCCTGATCAGCCACGTGATCAGTGCCTGCACACTCCCCATGATCAGCGTCTGTCAGTCACTGATCATTGCCTGAGAAACACGTGATCAGTGCATGATGAGCCATGTGATCAGTGCCTGATAAGCCCCGTCATTAGTGCATGCGCATTCACGAGATTAGAGCCTCTCAGTCACGTGATCACCGTATGATAAACACGTGATCAGTGAAGGACCAGCCACATGATACTGCATGGGCGGTCAGGTGGTCAGTTCTGATCAGCCACGTGATCAGTGCGTGCACAGTCCCATGATCAGCGCCTGTCAGTCACTGATCATTGCCTGAGAAACACGTGATCAGTGCATGATGAGCCCTGTGATCAGTGCCTGATCAGCCACGTCATCAGTGCATGCGCAGTCACGCGATCAGTGCATGATAGCCACGTGATCAGTGCCTGCACAGTCCCATGATCAGCGCCTGTCAGTCACTGATCATTGCCTGAGAAACACGTGATCAGTGCATGATGAGCCATGTGATCAGTGCCTGATCAGCCACGTCATCAGTGCATGCGCAGTCACGCGATCAGTGCATGATAGCCACGTGATCAGTGCATGCTCAGTCACGTGATCTGTACTTGATCAGCCACGTGATCAGTGCCTGCAGAGTCACGTGATCAGGGCCTGCTGAGCTGTGTGATTCCTGCCGGCTCATCTGCATGACAATTGCCAGCTGAGCTGCGTGATTCCTGTGGGCTCATCTGCTTGACAATTGCCAGCTGAGCTGCGTGATTCCTGCCTGGTCACCTGCTTGATTGTGCCAGTTGAGCAGCATGATTCGTCACTGCTGAGCTCCATGCTTATTGCCTGCTGATTGCGTGGTTCGTGTCTGCTCAGCTCTTTGAGTATTGCCTCCTGAGGTCCCTGTTCGGCACCACCTGCGGGACCAGCCCCAGCTGATCAGTGTATTGAAGTAGAGATGGCCTGGCGACTATTTATATGCTCTTGAGAGATGTCAAGAATAATAGAATGAGAGAGAGCTCCGTAGGAAAATTCGGTGGAGAAAAGAGACTGAGTAGCTTGGTTTTACGGGGAGACCAATCAAACTTCAAGACAAGAAGTTTGCACCACTACGTAGGGCATGGCGCCCTCTCGAATAGCGGAAGGTGCCTCACCCTAGACACCTTCTCCAGTGGGTCTTAGCAGCCCAGGCATAATTAGTAAGCGTGGTGTGTTCCGTGCTCCAGATGGAGACTCAGCTGGAAGTTAAAGGAAGAATGACAAGGAACTTTATGAATTGGAGCTGTAAGTTAACTCTTTGACAGAGAGGCGAGATGGTGGTGGGGACAGCCCCAGTGAAATCAGAGGTGAGGGCACAAAGAAATACAGTAGGCAGACTCTGGTTTTTTTGGGGACATGCTCGAGAATATCGGGTGGACACCTGAGGCTCGATCCCGCATTTGCGTATTCGAGCCTCCTTCCTCTCGACCTTTGTCCAGAGTGGAATGCCTCCCGGCTCGGCATGATCAGTGCATGCTCAGTCACCATATCAGTGCATGATCAGCCACGTGATCACTGGCGGCACAGTCACGTGATCAGCGCCTCTCAGTCACGTGATCACCGTATGATGAACACCTGATCAGTGAAGGACCAGCCACGTGATCACTGCATGCTCAGTCAGGTGGTCAGTTCTGATCAGCCACGTGTTCAGTCGTGCACAGTCCCATGACCAGCGCCTGTCAGTCACTGATCACTGTCTGATGAACACGTGATCAGTGCCCGATCAGCCACGAAATCAGTTCATTCGCAGTCACGTGATCAGTGCATGATAGCCACGTGATCAGTGCCTGCACACTCCCATGATCAGCGCCTGTCAGTCACTGATCATTGCCTGAAAACACGTGATCAGTGCATGATGAGCCATGTGATCAGTGCCTGATCAGCCACGTCATCAGTGCATGCGCGCAGTCGCGCGATCAGTGCATGATAGCCACGTGATCAGTGCATGCTCAGTCACGTGATCTGTACTTGATCAGCCACGTGATCAGTGCCTGCAGAGTCACGTGATCAGGGCCTGCTGAGCTGCGTGATTCCTGCCGGCTCATTTGCATGACAATTGCCAGCTGAGCTCGTGATTCCTGTGGGCTCATCTGTGACAATTGCCAGCTGAGCAGCGTGATTCCTGCCTGGTCACCTGCTTGATTATTGCCAGTTGAGCAGCATGATTCGTCACTGCTGACCTCCATGCTTATTGCCTGCTGATTGCGTGGTTCGTGTCTGCTCAGCTTTTTGAGTATTGCCTCCTGAGGTCCCTGTTCGGCGCCACCTGCGGGGACCAGCCCCAGCTGATCCAGGGTATTCGAAGGAGAGATGGCCTAAGCGAATATTTATATGCTAATCAGCGATGTCAAGAATAATAGTATGAGAGGCTCAGTAGGAAAATTCGGTGGAGAAAAGGGACTGAGTAGCTTGGTTTAATCGGGAGACCAATCAAACTTCAAGACAAAGTTTGCACCACTTACGTAGGCGCAGGCGCCCCTCTCGAATAGCGGAAGGTGCCTCACCTAGACACCTTCTCCAGTGGGTCTTAGCAGCCCAGGCATAATTAGTAAGCATGGTGGGTTCGGGCTCCAGATGCAGACTCAGCTCTAAGTTAAAGGGAAGAATGACAAGGAACTTTATGAATTGGAGCTGTAAGTTAACTCTTTGACAGAAGGCGAGATGGTGGTGGGGACAGCCCCAGTGAAATCAGAGGTGAGAGCACAAAGCAATACAGTAGGCAGACTCTGGTTTTTTGGTGGGGCATGCTCGAAAATAACCGGGTGTACTCCTGAGGCTCGATCCGCATTTGGGTATGCCGAGCCTCCTTCCTCATGACCTTTGTCCAGATTGGAATGCCTCCCGGGCTCCGGCACATGATCAGTGCATGCTCAGTCACGATATCAGTGCATGATCAGCCGCGTGATCACTGGCGGCACAGTCACGTGATCAGCGCCTCTCGTCGCGTGATCACCGTATGAAAAACACGTGATCAGTGAAGGAGCAGCCACGTGATCACAGCATGGGCAGTCAGGTGGTCAGTTCTGATCAGCCACGTGATCGGTGCGTGCACAGTCCCATGATCAGCGCCTGTCAGTCACTGATCACTGCCTGATGAACACGTGATCAGTGCGGATCAGCCACGTCATCAGTGCATGCGCAGTCACGTGATCAGTGCCTGATAGCCACGTATTCAGTGCCTACAGAGTCCCATGATCAGCGCCAGTCAGTCACTGATCATTGCCTGAAAACACGTGATCAGTGCATGATGAGCCATGTGATCAGTGCCTGATCAGCCCGTCATCAGTGCATGCGCAGTCGCGCGATCAGTGCATGATAGCCCACGTGATCTGTGCGTGCTCAGTCACGTGATCTGTGCTTGATCAGCCACGTGATCAGTGCCTGCAGAGTCACGTGATCAGGGCCTGCTGAGCTGCGTGTTTCCTGCGGCTCATCCGCATGACAATTGCCAGGTGAGCTGCGTGATTCCTGTGGGCTCATCTGTGACAATTGCCAGCTGAGCTGCGTGATTCCTGCCTGGTCACCTGCTTGATTATTGCCAGTTGAGCAGCATGATTCGTCACTGCTGAGCTCCATGCTTATTGCCTGCTGATTGCGTGGTTCGTGTCTGCTCATCTTTTTGAGTATTGCCTCCTGAGGTCCCTGTTCGGCGCCACCTTGCGGAACAGCCCAGCTGATCCAGGGTATTGAAGGAGAGATGGCCTAAGCGACTATTTATATGCTAATCAGCGATGTCAGAATAATAGTATGAGGAGAGCTCAGTAGGAAAATTCGGTGGAGAAAAGGGACTGAGTAGCTTGGTTTAATCGGAGACCAATCAAACTTCAAGACAAGAAGTTTGCACCACTGACGTGGGCCATGAGGCGCCCTCTCGAATAGCGGAAGGTGCCTCACCTAGACACCTTCTCCAGTGGGTCTTAGCAGCCCAGGCATAATTAGTAAGCATGGTGGGTTCCGGGCTCCAGATGCAGACTCAGCTCTAAGTTAAAGGGAAGAATGACAAGGAACTTTATGAATTGGAGCTGTAAGTTAACTCTTTGACAGAGAGGCGAGATGGTGGTGGGGACAGCCCCCAGTGAAATCAGAGGTGAGAGCACAAAGCAATACAGTAGGCAGACTCTGGTTTTTTGTGGGGCATGCTCGAAAATAACCGGGTGTACTCCTGAGCCTCGATCCGCATTTGGGTATGCCGAGCCTCCTTCCTCATGACCTTTGTCCAGAGTGGAATGCCTCCCGGCTCGGCACATGATCAGTGCATGCTCAGTCACGATATCAGTGCATGATCAGCCACTTGATCACTGGCGACACAGTCACGTGATCAGCGCCTCTCAGTCACGTGATCACCGTATGATAAACACCTGATCGGTGAAAGACCAGCCACGTGATCCTGCATGCGCAGTCAGGTGGTCAGTTCCTGATCAGCCACGTGATCAGTGCCTGCACACTCCATGATCAGCGTCTGTCAGTCACTGATCATTGCCTGAAAACACGTGATCAGTGCATGATGAGCCATGTGATCAGTGCCTGATAAGCCCGTCATTAGTGCATGCGCATTCACGAGATTAGAGCCTCTCAGTCACGTGATCACCGTATGATAAACACGTGATCAGTGAGCGACCAGCCACGTGATCACTGCATGGGCAGTCAGGTGGCCAGTTCCTTATCAGCCACGTGATCAGCGGGTGCACCGTCCCATGATCAGCGCCTGTCAGTCACTGATCATTGCCTGATAAACACGGGATCAGTGCCCAAACAAACACGTCATCAGTGCATGCACAGTCACGTGATCCGTGCATGATAGCCACGTGATCATTGCGTGCACAGTCCCATGATCAGCGCCTGTCAGTCACTGATCATTGCCTGAAATACATGATCAGTGCATGATGAGCCATATGATCAGTGCCTGATCAGCCCGTCATCAGTGCATGCGCAGTCATGCGATCAGTGCGTGATAGCCACGTGATCAGTGCATGCTCAGTCACGTGATCTGTACTTGATCAGCCACGTGATCAGTGCCTGCAGAGTCACGTGATCAGTGCCTGCTGAGCTGCGTGATTCCTGCCGGCTCATCTGCATGACAATTGCCAGCTGAGCTGCGTGATTCCTGTGGGCTCATCTGCTTGACAATTGCCAGCTGAGCTGCGTGATTCCTGCCTGGTCACCTGCTTGATTGTGCCAGTTGAGCAGCATGATTCGTCACTGCTGAGCTCCATGCTTGTGCCTGCTGATTGCATGGCTCGTGTCTGCTCAGCTCTTTGAGTATTGCCTCCTGAGGTCCCTGTTCCGGCGCCACCTGCGAGGACCAGCCAGCTGATCCAGGGTATTGAAGGAGAGATGGCCTGGCGACTATTTATATGCTATTGAGAGATGTCAAGAATAATAGAATGAGAAGAGCTGAGTAGGAAAATTCGGTGGAAAAAGAGACTGAGTAGCTTGGTTTTGGGAGACCAATCAAACTTCAAGACAAGAAGTTTGCACCCTTACGTAGGCCAGGTGCCCTCTCGAATAGCGGAAGATCCCTCACCTAGACACCTTCTCAGTGGGTCTTAGCAGCCCAGGCATAATTAGTAAGTGTGGTGTGTTCCGCTCCCAGATGGAGACTCAGCTGGAAGTTAAAGGGTAGAATGACAAGGAACTTTATGAATTGGAGCTGTAAGTTTACTCTTTGACAGAGAGAGGCGAGATGGTGGTGGGGACAGCCCCAGTGAAATCAGAGGTGAGAGCACAAAGCAATACAGTAGGCAGACTCTGGTTTTTTTGGGAGGTGCTCGAGAATAACGGGTGGACTCCTGAGGCTCCATCCCGCATTTCTGTATCCGAGCCTCCTTCCTCATGACCTTTGTTCAGAGTGGAATGCCTCCCGGCTCCCGGCACTTGATCAGTGCATGCTCAGTCACGATATCAGTGCATGCTCAGCCACGTGATCACTGGACGGCACAGTCACGTGATCAGCGCCTCTCAGTCGCGTGATCACCGTATGATAAACACGTGATCAGTGAGCGACCAGCCACGAGATCACTGCATGCAAAGTCAGGTGGTCGGTTCTGATCAGCCACCTGATCAGTGTGTGCACAGTCCCATGATCAGCGCCTGTCAGTCACTGATCACTGCCTGATAAACACGTGATCAGTGCCCGAACAGCCACGTCATCAGTGCATGCACAGTCACGTGATCAGTGCATGATAGCCACGTGATCAGTGCGTGCACAGTCCCATGATCAGCGCCTGTCAGTCACTGATCATTGCCTGATAAACACGTGATCAGTGCATGATGAGCCATGTGATCAGTGCCTGAGCAGCCACGTCATCAGTGCATGCGCAGTCACGTCATCAGTGCATGATAGCCACGTGATCAGTGCATGCTCAGTCACGTGATCTGTACTTGATCAGCCACGTGATCAGTGCCTGCAGAGTCACGTGATCAGGGCCTGCTGAGCTGCGTGATTCCTGCCGGCTCATCTGCATGACAATTGCCAGCTGAGCCTCATGATATCCTGTAGGCTCATCTGCTTGACAATTGCCAGCTGAGCTGCGTGATTCCTGCCTGGTCACCTGCTTGATTGTGCCAGTTGAGCAGCATGATTCGTCACTGCTGACCTCCATGCTTATTGCCTGCTGATTGCGTGGTTCGTGTCTGCTCAGCTTTTTGAGTATTGCCTCCTGAGGTCCCTGTTCGGCGCCACCTGCGGGACCAGCCCAGCTGATCCAGGGTATTCGAAGGAGAGAGATGGCCTAAGCGACTATTTATATGCTAATCAGCGATGTCAAGAATAATAGTATGAGGAGGCTCAGTAGGAAAATTCGGTGGAGAAAGGGACTGAGTAGCTTGGTTTAATCGGAGGACCAATCAAACTTCAAGACAAAAGTTTGCACCACTGGCGTAGGCCATGGCGCCCTCTCCCGAATAGCGGAAGGTGCCTCACCTAGACACCTTCTCAGTGGGTCTTAGCAGCCCAGGCATAATTAGTAAGCATGGTGGGTTCGGGCTCCAGATGCAGACTCAGCTCTAAGTTAAAGGGAAGAATGACAGGAACTTTATGGGTGGAGCTGTAAGTTGCTCTTTGACAGAGAGGCGA
Source organism: Bos mutus (assembly GCF_027580195.1). NCBI lineage: Eukaryota > Metazoa > Chordata > Mammalia > Artiodactyla > Bovidae > Bos > Bos mutus. The sequence continues at coordinate 9,811 of NW_027218895.1, forward strand.
GATATCAGTGCATGCTCCAGTCCGCGATATCAGTGCGCAGTCAGCCCGTGGTCACTGACGGCGCAGTCCGCGTGATCAGCGCCTCTGATCACGTGATCGCGTATGAAAACACGTGATCAGTGAAGGAGCGGCTGCGTGATCACAGCATGGGCGGTCAGGTGGTCAGTTCTGATCAGCCCCCGTGTCGGGGCGTGCACCCGATC
>NW_027218896.1:0-11315 GCF_027580195.1 Bos mutus
TGATCATGCACTTATCACGTGACTGATCCTGCAGTCATCACCTGCCTGATAATGAACTGATCACGTGGCTGATCATGCACTGATCACGGTACGGCTGATCATACACTGATCACGTGGCTGTGCATGCACTGATCACGTGGATGATCTGGCAATGATCACGTGGCTGATCATGCACTGATCACGTGGCTGATCATGCACTGATCACGTGGCTGTGCATGCACTGATCACGTGGCTGATCATGCGCACTGATCACGTGGCTGATCATGCACTGATCACCTGCCTGATCATGCACTGATCACGTGGCTGATCATGCACTGATCACGTGGCTGATCATGCACTGATCACGTGGCTGATCATGCACTGATCACGTGGCTGAGCATGCACTGATCACGTGGCTGATCATGCATGCATCGTGGCTGATGATGCACGTGACTGATCATGCACTGATCACGTGGCTATCATGCACTGATCACGTGGCTGATCATATACTGATCCGTGGCTGATCATGCACTGATCACGTGGCTGATCATGCACTGATCACGTGGTTGATCATACACTGATCATGTGACTGATCATGCACTGATCATGTGACTGATCATGCAGTGATCACGTGGCTCATCATGCACTGATCACGGGCTGATCATGCACTGAACACGTGACTGTGCATGCACTGATCACTTGGCTGATCTTGCACTGATCACGTGACTGATCATGCACTGATTCCTGGCTGATCATGCACTGATCACGTGGCTGATCATGCACTGATCACGTGGCTGATCATACACTGATCACGTGACTCATGCACTGATCACGTGGCTGATCATGCACTGATCACGTGGCTGATCATGCACTGATCACGTGGCTGATCATGCACTGATCATAGCTGATCATGCACTGATCACGTGGCTGATCATGCAGTGATCACGTGGCTGATCATGTACTGATCACGTGACTGATCATGACCCATCACTGATCATGCATGCACTGATCGTGGCTGATCATGCACTGATCACGTGGCTGATCATGCACTGATCATGTGACTGATCATCGCACTGATCATGCACTGACTCACGTGGCTGATCATGCACTGATCACGTGGCTGATCATGCACTGATCACGAAGCTGATCATGCACTGATCACGTGACTGATCATGCACTGATCACTTGGCTGATCTTGCACTGATCACGTGGCTGATCATGCACTGATCACGTGGCTGATCATGCACTGATCACGCCTGATCGCTGATCATGCACTGATCACGACTGATCATGCACTGATCACGTGACTGATCATGCACTGATCACGCGGGCTGATCATGCACTGATCATTGGCTGATCATGCACTGATCACGTGGCTGATCATGCACTGATCACGTGGCTGATCATGCACTGATCACACTGATCGCACACTGATCACGTGACTGATCATGCACTGATCACGTGGCTGATCATGCACTGATCACGTGGCTGATCATGCACTGATCGTGCTGACTGATCACGTGACAGACATGATCACGGGACTGATCATGCACTGATCACATGGCTGATCATACACTGATCACGTGACTGATCATGCACTGATCACCTGACTGAGCATGCACTGATCACGTGGCTGATCATGCACTGATCTCGTGGCTATCATGCACGGCTCACGTGGCTGATCATGCAATGATCACCTAGCTACCATGTACTGGTCACGTGACTGATCATGCACTGATCACGTGGCTGATCATGCACTGATCATGTGGCTGATCATGCACTGATCACGTGGCTGATCATACACTGGTCACGTGACTGATCATGCACTGATCACGTGACAGATCATGCACTGATCACGTGGCTGATCATGCACTGATCACGTGGCTGATCATGCACTGAACACGTGGCTATCATGCACTCCTCACGTGGCTGATCATGCAATGATCTCACAGCTACCATGTACTGGTCACATGACTGATCATGCACTGATCACGTGACTGATCATACACTGATCACTTGGCTATCATGCACTACTTACGTGGCCGATCATGCAATGATCATATAGCTACCATGTACCGGTCACGTGACTGATCATACACCCATCAGGTGACTGATCATGCACTGATCACGTGGCTATCATGCACTGTTCACGTGGCTGATCATACACTGATCACCTGCCTGGTCATGCACAGATCACGTGACTAATCATGAACTAATCACGTAGCTATCATGCACTGATCACCCTGCTGATCATGCACTGATCACGTGGCTATCATGCAATGATCACTTGGCTATCATGCACTGATCACGTGGCTGATCATGCAATGATCACGTGGCTGATCATGCACCGATCACGTGACTGACCATACACCCATCAGGTGACTGATCATGCACTGATCACGTGGCTGATCATGCACTGATCACGTGACTGATCATGCACTGATCACGTGACTGATCATGATGATCACGTGGCTGATCATGCACTGATCACGTGGCTGATCATGGCTGATCACATGGCTGACTCATGCACTGTCACGTGATGATCATGCACTGATCACGTGGCTGATCATGCACTGATCACGTGGCTGATCATGCACTGATCACGTGGCTGATCATGCAATGATCACGTGGCTGATCATGCACTGATCACGTGGCTGATCATGCACTGATCACGTGGCTGATCATGCACTGATCACGTGACTGATCATGCACTGATCACGTGACTGATCATGCACTGATCACGTGGCTGATCATGCACTGCTCACGTGGCTGATCATGCAATGATCACGTAGCTACCATGTACTGGTCACGTGACTGATCATGCACTGATCACGTGACTGATCATGCACTGATCACGTGGCTGATCATGCACTGATCACGTGGCTGATCATGCACTGATCACGTGACTGATCATGCACTGATCACGTGACTGATCATGCACTGATCACGTGACTGATCATGCACTGATCACGTGGCTGATCATGCACTGATCACCTGACTGATCATGCACTGATCACGTGGCTGATCATGCACTGATCACGTGGCTGATCATGCACTGATCACGTGGCTGATCATGCACTGATCACGTGGCTGATCATGCACTGATCACGTGGCTGATCATGCACTGATCACGTGGCTGATCATGCACTGATCACGTGGCTGATCATGCACTGATCACGTGGCTGTGCGTGGCTGATCATGCACTGATCACGTGGCTGATCATGCACTGATCACGTGGCTGATCATGCACTGATCGTGACTGATCATGCACTGATCACGTGGCTGATCATGCACTGATCACGTGGCTGATCATGCACTGATCACGTGGCTGATCATGCACTGATCACGTGGCTGATCATGCACTGATCACGTGGCTGATCATGCACTGATCACGTGGCTGATCATGCACTGATCACGTGGCTGATCATGCACTGATCACGTAGCTGATCATACACTGATCACGTGGCTGATCATGCACTGATCACGTGGCTGATCATGCACTGATCACGTGGCTGATCATGCACTGATCACGTGGCTGATCATGCACTGATCACGTGACTGATCATGCACTGATCACGTGGCTGATCATGCACTGATCACGTGGCTGATCATGCACTGATCACGTGGCTGATCATGCACTGATCACGTGACTGATCATGCACTGATCACGCGTGCTGATCATGCACTGATCACGTGACTGATCATGCACTGATCACGTGACTGATCATGCACTGATCACGTGGCTGATCATGCACTGATCACGTGGCTGATCATGCACTGATCACGTGGCTGATCATGCACTGATCACGTGGCTGATCATGCACTGATCACGTGGCTGATCATGCACTGATCACGTGGCTGATCATGCACTGATCACGTGGCTGATCATGCACTGATCACGTGACTGATCATGCACTGATCACGTGGCTGATCATGCACTGATCATGACTGATCATGCACTGATCACGTGGCTGATCATGCACTGATCACGTGGCTGATCATGCACTGATCACGTGGCTGATCATGCACTGATCACGTGGCTGATCATGCACTGATCACGTGGCTGATCATGCACTGATCACGTGGCTGATCATGCACTGATCACGTGGCTGATCATGCACTGATCATCATGACTGATCATGCACACTGATCACATGTGCACTGATCATGCACTGATCACGTGGCTGATCATGCACTGATCACGTGGCTGATCATGCACTGATCACGTGGCTGATCATGCACTGATCACGTGACTGATCATGCACTGATCACGTGGCTGATCATGCACTGATCACGTGATCTGATCATGCACTGATCTGATCGTGACTGATCATGCACTGATCACGTGGCTGATCATGCACTGATCACGTGGCTGATCATGCACTGATCACGTGACTGATCATGCACTGATCACGTGACTGATCATGCACTGATCACGTGGCTATCATGCACTGATCACGTGGCTGATCATGCACTGATCGTGGCTGATCATGCACTGATCACGTGACTGATCATGCACTGATCACGTGACTGATCATGCACTGATCACGTGGCTGATCATGCACTGATCACGTGGCTGATCATGCACTGATCACGTGCCTGATCATGCACTGATCACGTGACTGATCATGCACTGGTCACGTAGCTATCATGCACTGATCACGTGCCTGATCATGCACTGATCACGTGACTGATCATGCACTGATCACGTGGCTGATCATGCACTGATCACGTGGCTGATCATGCACTGATCACGTGGACTGATCATGCACTGATCACGTGGCTGATCATGCACTGATCACGTGGCTGATCATGCACTGATCACGTGGCTGATCATGCACTGATCACGTGGCTGATCATGCACTGATCACGTGACTGATCATGCACTGATCACGTGACTGATCATGCACTGATCACGTGACTGATCATGCACTGATCACGTGACTGATCATGCACTGATCACGTGGCTGATCATGCACTGATCACGTGGCTGATCATGCACTGATCACGTGGCTGATCATGCACTGATCACGTGGCTGATCATGCACTGATCACGTGGCTGATCATGCACTGATCACGTGGCTGATCATGCACTGATCACGTGGCTGATCATGCACTGATCACGTGGCTGATCATGCACTGATCACGTGACTGATCATGCACTGATCACGTGGGCTGATCATGCACTGATCACGTGGCTGATCATGCACTGATCACGTGGCTGATCATGCACTGATCACGCAGCTGATCATGCACTGATCACGTGGCTGATCATGCACTGATCACGTGACTGATCATGCACTGATCACGTGGCTGATCATGCACTGATCACGTGGCTGATCATGCACTGATCACGTGATCACGATCATGCTGATCATGCACTGATCATCACTGATCACTGATCACGTGGCTGATCATGCACTGATCACGTGGCTGATCATGCACTGATCACGTGGCTGATCATGCACTGATCACGTGGCTGATCATGCACTGATCACGTGGCTGATCATGCACTGATCACGTGGCTGATCATGCACTGATCACGTGGCTGATCATGCACTGATCACGTGGCTGATCATGCACTGATCACGTGACTGATCATGCACTGATCACGTGGCTGATCATGCACTGATCACGTGGCTGATCATGCACTGATCACGTGGCTGATCATGCACTGATCACGTGACTGATCATCATGCTGATCACTGATCACACGTGGCTGATCATGCACTGATCACGTGGCTGATCATGCACTGATCACGTGACTGATCATGCACTGATCACGTGGCTGATCATGCACTGATCACGTGGCTGATCATGCACTGATCACGTGGCTGATCATGCACTGATCACGTGGCTGATCATGCACTGATCACGTGGCTGATCATGCACTGATCACGTGGCTGATCATGCACTGATCACGTGGCTGATCATGCACTGATCACGTGACTGATCATGCACTGATCACGTGACTGATCATGCACTGATCACGTGGCTGATCATGCACTGATCACGTGGCTGATCATGCACTGATCACGTGACTGATCATGCACTGATCACGTGACTGATCATGCACTGATCACGTGGCTGATCATGCACTGATCACGTGGCTGATCATGCATCATGATCATCACGTGACTGATCATGCACTGATCACGTGGCTGATCATGCACTGATCACGTGGCTGATCATGCACTGATCACGTGGCTGATCATGCACTGATCACGTGGCTGATCATGCACTGATCACGTGACTGATCATGCACTGATCACGTGGCTGATCATGCACTGATCACGTGGCTGATCATGCACTGATCACGTGGCTGATCATGCACTGATCACGTGGCTGATCATGCACTGATCACGTGGCTGATCATGCACTGATCACGTGGCTGATCATGCACTGATCACGTGGCTGATCATGCACTGATCACGTGGCTGATCATGCACTGATCACGTGGCTGATCATGCACTGATCACGTGACTGATCATGCACTGATCACGTGACTGATCATGCACTGATCACGTGGCTGATCATGCACTGATCACGTGGCTGATCATGCACTGATCACGTGGCTGATCATGCACTGATCACGTGGCTGATCATGCACTGATCACGTGGCTGATCATGCACTGATCACGTGGCTGATCATGCACTGATCACGTGGCTGATCATGCACTGATCACTGGCTGATCATGCACTGATCATGATCACTGATCACGTGGCTGATCATGCACTGATCACGTGACTGATCATGCACTGATCACGTGCTGATCATGCACTGATCACGTGGCTGATCATGCACTGATCACACTGATCATGCACTGATCATGCACTGATCATGACACTGATCACTGGCTGATCATGCACTGATCACGTGGACTGATCATGCACTGATCACGTGGCTGATCATGCACTGATCACGTGGCTGATCATGCACTGATCACGTGGCTGATCATCACACTGATCACGTGACTGATCATGCACTGATCACGTGGCTGATCATGCACTGATCACGTGACTGATCATGCACTGATCACGTGACTGATCATGCACTGATCACGTGGCTGATCATGCACTGATCACGTGGCTGATCATGCACTGATCACGTGGCTGATCATGCACTGATCACGTGGCTGATCATGCACTGATCACGTGGCTGATCATGCACTGATCACGTGGCTGATCATGCACTGATCACGTGGCTGATCATGCACTGATCACGTGACTGATCATGCACTGATCACGTGGCTGATCATGCACTGATCACGTGGCTGATCATGCACTGATCACGTGGCTGATCATGCACTGATCACGTGACTGATCATGCACTGATCACGTGACTGATCATGCACTGATCACGTGGCTGATCATGCACTGATCACGTGGCTGATCATGCACTGATCACGTGAGCTATCATGCACTGATCACGTGGCTGATCATGCACTGATCACGTGGCTGATCATGCACTGATCACGTGACTGATCATGCACTGATCACGTGGCTGATCATGCACTGATCACGTGGCTGATCATGCACTGATCACGTGACTGATCATGCACTGATCACGACTGCTATCATGCACTGATCACGTGCTGATCATGCACTGATCACGTGGCTGATCATGCACTGATCACGTGACTGATCATGCACTGATCACGTGGCTGATCATGCACTGATCACGTGACTGATCATGCACTGATCACGTGGCTGATCATGCACTGATCTGATCATGCACTGATCACGTGATCATCATGCACTGATCACGTGGCTGATCATGCACTGATCACGTGACTGATCATGCACTGATCACGTGGCTGATCATGCACTGATCACGTGGCTGATCATGCACTGATCACGTGGCTGATCATGCACTGATCACGTGACTGATCATGCACTGATCACGTGACTGATCATGCACTGATCACGTGGCTGATCATGCACTGATCACGTGGCTGATCATGCACTGATCACGTGGCTGATCATGCACTGATCACGTGGCTGATCATGCACTGATCACGTGGCTGATCATGCACTGATCACGTGGCTGATCATGCACTGATCACGTGGCTGATCATGCACTGATCACGGCTGATCATGCACTGATCAAATGATCATGCACTGATCACGCACTGATCATCACTGTCATGCTTCACGTCACTGATCATGCACTGATCACGTGGCTGATCATGCACTGATCACGTGGCTGATCATGCACACTGATCACGTGGCTGATCATGCACTGATCACGTGACTGATCATGCACTGATCACGTGGCTGATCATGCACTGATCACGTGACTGATCATGCACTGATCACGTGGCTGATCATGCACTGATCATGATCATGCACTGATCACGTGGCTGATCATGCACTGATCACGTGGCTGATCATGCACTGATCACGTGACTGATCATGCACTGATCACGTGGCTGATCATGCACTGATCACGCGTGGCTGATCATGCACTGATCACGTGGCTGATCATACACTGGTCACGTGACTGATCATGCACTGATCACGTGACGGATCATGCACTGATCACGGGACTGATCATGCACTGATCACGTGGCTGATCATACACTGATCACGTGACTGATCATGCACTGATCACGTGACTGAGCATGCACTGATCACGTGGCTGATCATGCACTGATCACGTGTCTGATCATGCACTGAACACGTGGCTATCATGCACTCCTCACGTGGCTGATCATGCAATGATCACGCAGCTACCATGTACTGGTCACATGCCTGATCATGCACTGATCACGTGACTGATCATGCACTGATCACTTGGCTATCATGCACTACTTACGTGGCCGATCATGCAATGATCATATAGCTACCATGTACCGGTCACGTGACTGATCATACACCCATCAGGTGACTGATCATGCACTGATCACGTGGCTATCATGCACTGTTCACGTGGCTGATCATACACTGATCACCTGCCTGGTCATGCACAGATCACGTGACTAATCATGAACTGATCACGTAGCTATCATGCACTGATCACCTGGCTGATCATGCACTGATCACGTGGCTATCATGCAATGATCACTTGGCTATCATGCACTGATCACGTGGCTGATCATGCACTGATACCGTGACTGAGCATGGACTGATCACATGACTATCATGTAGTGATCACGTGACTTAATGGTGCTGATCATGCCCTGATCATGTGTGCTATCATACACTGATCATGTGCCTCTGGAGGCAATAAACAAAGAGCTGAGTAGGCACGAATCAAACAGTCAGCAGGCAATAATCATGGAACTCAGCTGTGAGGAATCATGCTGCTCAGCTGGCAATAATCAAGCAGCTGAGCAGGCAGGAATTACGCAGCACAGCTGGCAATTGTCAAGCAGATGAGCAGACAATAATCACGCAGCTCTGCAGGCCCTGATCACGTGACTGAACATGCACTGTTAACGTGGCTGATCATACACTGATCACGTGATTGATCATGCACTGATCACTTGGATATTATGCACTGCTCACGTGGCTGATCAGGCAATGATCACGCAACTACCATATACTGGTCACATGACTGATCATGCACTGATCACGTGACTGATCATGCACTGATCACGTGGCTATCATGCACTACTCACGTGGCTGATCATACACTGATCACCTGCCTGGTCATGCACATATCACGTGACTAATCATGAACTGATCACGTAGCTTTCATGCACTGATCTCCTGGTTGATCATGCACTGATCACCTGGCTATCATGCAATGATCACGTGGCTGATCATACACTGATCACCTGCCTGGTCATGCACAGATCACCTGACTAATCATGAACTGATCACGTAGCTATCATGCAATGATCACGTGGCTATCATGCACTGATCACTTGGCTGATCATGCACTGATACCGTGACTGAGCATGGACTGATCACATGACTATCATGTAGTGATCACGTGACTTAATGGTGCTGATCATGCCCTGATCATGTGTGCTATCATACACTGATCATGTGCCTCTGGAGGCAATAAACAAAGAGCTGAGTAGGCACGAATCAAACAGTCAGCAGGCAATAATCATGGAACTCAGCTGTGAGGAATCATGCTGCTCAGCTGGCAATAATCAAGCAGCTGAGCAGGCAGGAATTACGCAGCACAGCTGGCAATGTCAAGCAGATGAGCAGACAGTAATCACGCAGCTCAGCAGGCCCTGATCACGTGACTGAGCATGCACTGTTCACGTGGCTGATCATACACTGATCACATGATTGATCATGCACTGATCACTTGGATATCATGCACTGATCACGTGGCTGATCATACAGTGTTCACGTGTCTCACCATGCACTGATCACGTGGCTGATCATACACTGCTCACGTAACTGATCATGCACTGATTACGCGGCTATCATACACTGGTCACGTGGCTGAACATGCACTGTTTACGTGGTGATCACACACCTGTCACGTGACTGATCATGCAGTGATCATGTGGCACTCATGCACTGATCATGTGGCTGATCATACTCTGCTTATGTAACTGATCATGCACACATCACGTGGCTATCATGCACTACTCACGTGGCTCGTCATGCACTGATCACGTGGCTGATCATACACTGGTCACGTGACTGATCATGCACTGATCACGTGACAGATCATGCACTGATCACGGGACTGATCATGCACTAATCACATGGCTGATCATACACTGATCACGTGACTGATCATGCACTGATCACCTGACTGAGCATGCACTGATCACGTGGCTGATCATGCACTGATCTCGTGGCTATCATGCACATCTCACGTGGCTGATCATGCAATGATCACCTAGCTACCATGTACTGGTCACGTGACTGATCATGCACTGATCACGTAATTGATCATGCACTGATCATGTGGCTGATCATGCACTGATCACGTGGCTGATCATACACTGGTCACGTGACTGATCATGCACTGATCACGTGACAGATCATGCACTGATCACGTGGCTGATCATGCACTGATCACGTGGCTGATCATGCACTGAACACGTGGCTATCATGCACTCCTCACGTGGCTGATCATGCAATGATCACGCAGCTACCATGTACTGGTCACATGACTGATCATGCACTGATCACGTGACTGATCATGCACTGATCACTTGGCTATCATGCACTACTTACGTGGCCGATCATGCAATGATCATATAGCTACCATGTACCGGTCACGTGACTGATCATACACCCATCAGGTGACTGATCATGCACTGATCACGTGGCTATCATGCACTGTTCACGTGGCTGATCATACACTGATCACCTGCCTGGTCATGCACCACGTAGCTATCATGCACTGATCACCC
>NW_027218897.1:0-10304 GCF_027580195.1 Bos mutus
TGGGCTGCGTCCATGGGGTCGCACAGAGTCGGACACGACTCAAGCGACTTGGCGGTGGCGGCGGCGGCGGCGGCGGCGGCGGCAGCAGCAGCCGCAACAAGAATAAACAACAATAGTTGGGAAGCACGTGCCTGCAAACCAGAGAAGGATTTTAAAAATATCAGGGACTGCTGCTCCTGATCCAGCGAGGGGTCTGGCCAGGAGGACCAAAAGCCTCCTAACTCGAGTCCCCGGGACAATCCTAGTGATGACTTTCGGAGACGGGGGTCCTAGCCAGGCGAACTGCGCGGTAGAAAAGGCCACCGGCTGTTGGAACGCGATTCGGCAGTAATCTGGACGCAAGACACGCGGCATGTCGGCGGGAGGGGGTCGGAGATCGCGGACGCCGCAGGAGACAACCTCCTTCGCGGGCGCCGCCAGGACTCCCGTGAGCCCGAGACTCGGTGACCTGAACTGTCCTTTTTTTCTGCATCCGGGGCTGACCCCAGGATGGGGCGGACGTGCGGGACGCTTCCTGACTCGCGTGTGCGCGCCTACGCAGGTTTTGGGGGCAGAGGAGGTGGGGGGTGTGATGGGCGTGGCTATCACGCAGCCACCGGAAGCCGTCCTTTCGTTTCCGGTGGGCGCCCGGCCCACAGCACGAGACCCCAGAATGGCGAGCCGGGGTACGGTCTCGAGGCGCTAGAGGGGTCACGCCGGAGACTGAAGTCGCAAGGTCCGCGCGGGCCCGGGGCCTCGCGCCTTCCCGGCACCGCCCCCGGGGGCGCGGGAACCCGCACCTGCCTGCCTCCCCGCGACGGCGTGAGGTGTGGTGACTTGATAGCCGAGCCCAGGAAGAGGGAATTGGCGTCCACGGAAGCCAGAGCTGGGTGGAGGTAATCGAGAAGCTGATTTTCCTTGGGGGTTTGGTCAGGAGAGCGCCGAGAAATCACGAGCCGTACCCTTAGAGATAGCTCACGAGCCGGCGGGGGTGGGGGGAAGGGCGGAAGTTAGCCGGGGCGGGCGGCCTTCTCGATGTCGCTGTGGCTTCTTTGCCGGGCGGCGGGCGGGTCTGAGACCCGGCGATACCTGTTCTCGAGGAGGCCGGTACTCAGGCAGGCACCTACAGTCATATCTAACCTCCGGAAGCAAACTTCTGGACACCGTGTGGAAACAAAACCCAGGGTTGCTGCTGAAGTAGACTCCGGGGGCTGCTGGTGCGTGGAGAGCTTTTGGTACTTTGGACCCAGAAGGTGGAGGTGGGCCATAGGGCGGAAAGGCCTACCAGTGCACCCAGCGAAACTTGCCCGTTTCTGCTGGCTTATGCGCATATTACTGGTGAACTTGAAAGTCGCGCAGTTGTGTCCAACTCTTTGCGAATGCAGTCCGTGGACTTCTCCAGGCCAGAACACTGGGGAAACTGTAGCGTTTCCCGTCTCCAGGGGATCTTCCCAACCCAGGGGTCGAACCTAGGTCTCCCACATTGTGGGCGGGTTCTTTACCACCTGAGCCACAAAGGGGAAGTCCCAAGAATACTGGAGTGGGTGGCCTATCCTTCTGCAGCAATTCTTCCCGGTCTAGGAATCGAACTGGGGTCTCCTGCGTTGCGTTGCGTTGCAGGCGGATTCTTTACTCAAACTGAACTAGCAGGAAGCTCCGAGCAAGAGGTCATTTCAGCCTCCAAGACAGTAGTTTGTGCTGACAGAGAAGCGCAGGCAGCGTCCCTGTACCTCTCGAGCCATTTCTTTGAACACCTGTGGCTTCCTTGAAAGAGCCTTGTTGTCGTTTCTCTTGGGTCACCTCTGAGAAAATGAGACTCTCAAGGCCATCGTCAGCCGTGTTTAAAAATCTCTTATGACCCTGAGGAAATATCAAGTCCAGACAAGGGTTACCTTTTGTAGGACCTTTCCTGTTTCCGATCAACCTTTATCGTCCCTGTTTCTCCGTGTGTGTGTGTGTGTGTGTGTGTGTGTGTGTGTGTGTTTTAAGAGTGTGACGTTTGGATATCTTGGAAACAAAGCCAGCTGTCAGTTTTTCTAGTAAAGTGAGCAGAAAATTTCATACACAGGTAGAAAGGGGCTGCTGCTGCTGCTGCTGCTAAGTCGCTTCAGTCGTGTCCGACTCTGTGGGACCCCATGGACGGCAGCCCACCAGGCTCCTCCGTCCATGGGATTCTCCAGGCAAGAGTACTGGAGTGGGGTGCCATAGCCTTCTCCGCCAAATGGCTCAATGCTTAGGTAAAGGATGAAAATTTGGAGACACTGACAACCTGAGATATCCGGGTTCTTAGCAAGATGCTTTCTCCAAAGAACTATGCTAAGCACTACAGGACGTGTAAGATGAAACAAGAGTCCTGTCCTTCAGGGACGCATAATACAGTAGCAAAAGCATGGGGTATGACAACAGGAGACCTACAATTGGTCTAAAATCTGCCACCTGTAATCCACGTGACTCTGCGGACGCCGCGTCCTGTATCTGAATTTCTTTATACGTCAAAGCGAAATGTAAACGGAAGGGACACCACGAGGTTCAAACCTAGCTAACAAGAATAACGGAGAAGGCCGTGGCACCCCACTCCAGTACTCTTGCCTGGAAAATCCCATGGACGGAGGAGCCTGGAAGGCTGCAGTCCGTGGGGTCGCTGAGGGTCGGACACGACTGAGCGACTTCACTTTCACTTTTCACTTGCATGCATTGGAGAAGAAAATGGCAACCCACTCCAGTGTTCTTGCCTGGAGACTCCCAGGGACCGGGGGAGCCTGGTGGGCTGCCGTCCATGGGGTCGCACAGAGTCGGACACGACTCAAGCGACTTGGCGGTGGCGGTGGCGGCGGCGGCGGCGGCGGCGGCGGCGGCAGCAGCAGCAGCAGCAACAAGAATAAACAACAATAGTTGGGAAGCACGTGCCTGCAAACCAGAGAAGGATTTTAAAAACATGAGGGACTGCTGCTCCTGATCCAGCGAGGGGTCTGGCCAGGAGGACCAAAAGCCTCCTAACTCGAGTCCTCGGGACAATCCTAGTGATGACTTTCGGAGACGGGGGTCCTAGCCAGGCGAACTGCGCGGTAGAAAAGGCCACCGGCTGTTGGAACGCGATTCGGCAGTAATCTGGACGCAAGACACGCGGCATGTCGGCGGGAGGGGGTCGGAGATCGCGGACGCTCGCAGGAGACAACCTCCTTCGCGGCGCCGCCAGGACTCCCGTGAGCCCGAGACTCGGTGACCTGAACTGTCCTTTTTTTCTGCATCCGGGGCTGACCCCAGGATGGGGCGGACGTGCGGGACGCTTCCTGACTTCGCGTGTGTGCGCGCCACGCAGGTTTTGGGGGCAGAGGAGGTGGGGGTGTGATGGGCGTGGCTATCACGCAGCCACCGGAAGCCGTCCTTTCGTTTCCGGTGGGCGCCCGGCCCACAGCACGAGACCCCAGAATGGCGAGCCGGGGTACGGTCTCGAGGCGCTAGAGGGGTCACGCCGGAGACTGAAGTCGCAAGGTCGCGCGGCGCCGGGGCCTCGCGCCTTCCCGCACCGCCCGGGCGCGGGAACCCGCACCTGCCTGCCTCCCCCGCGACGGCGTGAGGTGGTGACTTGATAGCCGAGCCCAGGAAGAGGGAATTGGCGTCCACGGAAGCCAGAGCTGGGTGGAGGTAATCGAAGCTGATTTTCCTTGGGGTTTGGTCAGGAGAGCGCCGAGAAATCACGAGCCGTACCCTTAGAGATAGCTCACGAGCCGGCGGGGGTGGGGGGAAGGGCGGAAGTTAGCCGGGGCGGGCGGCCTTCTCGATGTCGCTGTGGCTTCTTTGCCGGGCGGCGGGCGGGTCTGAGACCCGGCGATACCTGTTCTCGAGGAGGCCGGTACTCAGGCAGGCACCTACAGTCATATCTAACCTCCGGAAGCAAACTTCTGGACACCGTGTGGAAACAAAACCCAGGGTTGCTGCTGAAGTAGACTCCGGGGGCTGCTGGTGCGTGGAGAGCTTTTGGTACTTTGGACCCAGAAGGTGGAGGTGGGCCATAGGGCGGAAAGGCCTACCAGTGCACCCAGCGAAACTTGCCCGTTTCTGCTGGCTTATGCGCATATTACTGGTGAACTTGAAAGTCGCGCAGTTGTGTCCAACTCTTTGCGAATGCAGTCCGTGGACTTCTCCAGGCCAGAACACTGGGGAAACTGTAGCGTTTCCCGTCTCCAGGGGATCTTCCCAACCCAGGGGTCGAACCTAGGTCTCCCACATTGTGGGCGGGTTCTTTACCACCTGAGCCACAAAGGGGAAGTCCCAAGAATACTGGAGTGGGTGGCCTATCCCTTCTGCAGCAATTCTTCCCGGTCTAGGAATCGAACTGGGGTCTCCTGCGTTGCGTTGCGTTGCAGGCGGATTCTTTACTCAAACTGAACTAGCAGGGAAGCTCCGAGCAAGAGGTCATTTCAGCCTCCAAGACAGTAGTTTGTGCTGACAGAGAAGCGCAGGCAGCGTCCCTGTACCTCTCGAGCCATTTCTTTGAACACCTGTGGCTTCCTTGAAAGAGCCTTGTTGTCGTTTCTCTTGGGTCACCTCTGAGAAAATGAGACTCTCAAGGCCATCGTCAGCCTTGTTTAAAAACCTCTTATGACCCTGAGGAAATACCAAGTCCAGACAAGGGTTACCTTTTCTAGGACCTTTCTTGTTTCCGAACAACCTTTATCGTCCCTGTTTCTCCGTGTGTGTGTGTGTGTGTGTGTGTGTGTGTGTGTGTGTGTGTGTTTTAAGAGTGTGACGTTTGGATATCTTGGAAACAAAGCCAGCTGTCAGTTTTTCTAGTAAAGTGAGCAGAAATTTTCATACACAGGTAGAAAGGGGCTGCTGCTGCTGCTGCTGCTGCTGCTAAGTCGCTTCAGTCGTGTCCGACTCTGTTGGGACCCCATGGACGGCAGCCCACCAGGCTCCTCCGTCCATGGGATTCTCCAGGCAAGAGTACTGGAGTGGGGTGCCATAGCCTTCTCCACCAAATGGCTCAATGCTTAGGTAAAGGATGAAAATTTGGAGACACTGACAACCTGAGATATCCGGGTTCTTAGCAAGATGCCTTCTCCAAAGAACTATGCTAAGCACTACAGGACGTGTAAGATGAAACAAGAGTCCTGTCCTTCAGGGACGCCTAATACAGTAGCAAAAGCATGGGCTATGACAACAGGAGACCTACAATTGGTCTAAAATCTGCCACCTGTAATCCACGTGACTCTGCGGACGCCGCGTCCTGTATCTGAATTTCTTTATACGTCAAAGCGAAATGTAAACGGAAGGGACACCACGAGGTTCAAACCTAGCTAACAAGAATAACGGAGAAGGCCGTGGCACCCCACTCCAGTACTCTTGCCTGGAAAATCCCATGGACGGAGGAGCCTGGAAGGCTGCAGTCCGTGGGGTCGCTGAGGGTCGGACACGACTGAGCGACTTCACTTTCACTTTTCACTTGCATGCATTGGAGAAGAAAATGGCAACCCACTCCAGTGTTCTTGCCTGGAGACTCCCAGGGACCGGGGGAGCCTGGTGGGCTGCCGTCCATGGGGTCGCACAGAGTCGGACACGACTCAAGCGACTTGGCGGTGGCGGTGGCGGTGGCGGCGGCGGCGGCGGCGGCGGTGGCGGCGGCAGCAGCAGCAGCAACAAGAATAAACAACAATAGTTGGGAAGCACGTGCCTGCAAACCAGAGAAGGATTTTAAAAACATGAGGGACTGCTGCTCCTGATCCAGCGAGGGGTCTGGCCAGGAGGACCAAAAGCCTCCTAACTCGAGTCCTCGGGACAATCCTAGTGATGACTTTCGGAGACGGGGGTCCTAGCCAGGCGAACTGCGCGGTAGAAAAGGCCACCGGCTGTTGGAACGCGATTCGGCAGTAATCTGGACGCAAGACACGCGGCATGTCGGCGGGAGGGGGTCGGAGATCGCGGACGCTCGCAGGAGACAACCTCCTTCGCGGCGCCGCCAGGACTCCCGTGAGCCCGAGACTCGGTGACCTGAACTGTCCTTTTTTTCTGCATCCGGGGCTGACCCCAGGATGGGGCGGACGTGCGGGACGCTTCCTGACTCGCGTGTGCGCGCCTACGCAGGTTTTGGGGGCAGAGGAGGTGGGGGGTGTGATGGGCGTGGCTATCACGCAGCCACCGGAAGCCGTCCTTTCGTTTCCGGTGGGCGCCCGGCCCACAGCACGAGACCCCAGAATGGCGAGCCGGGGTACGGTCTCGAGGCGCTAGAGGGGTCACGCCGGAGACTGAAGTCGCAAGGTCCGCGCGCGCCCGGGGCCTCGCGCCTTCCCGGCACCGCCCCCGGGGGCGCGGGAACCCGCACCTGCCTGCCTCCCCGCGACGGCGTGAGGTGTGGTGACTTGATAGCCGAGCCCAGGAAGAGGGAATTGGCGTCCACGGAAGCCAGAGCTGGGTGGAGGTAATCGAGAAGCTGATTTTCCTTGGGGGGTTTGGTCAGGAGAGCGCCGAGAAATCACGAGCCGTACCCTTAGAGATAGCTCACGAGCCGGCGGGGGTGGGGGGAAGGGCGGAAGTTAGCCGGGGCGGGCGGCCTTCTCGATGTCGCTGTGGCTTCTTTGCCGGGCGGCGGGCGGGTCTGAGACCCGGCGATACCTGTTCTCGAGGAGGCCGGTACTCAGGCAGGCACCTACAGTCATATCTAACCTCCGGAAGCAAACTTCTGGACACCGTGTGGAAACAAAACCCAGGGTTGCTGCTGAAGTAGACTCCGGGGGCTGCTGGTGCGTGGAGAGCTTTTGGTACTTTGGACCCAGAAGGTGGAGGTGGGCCATAGGGCGGAAAGGCCTACCAGTGCACCCAGCGAAACTTGCCCGTTTCTGCTGGCTTATGCGCATATTACTGGTGAACTTGAAAGTCGCGCAGTTGTGTCCAACTCTTTGCGAATGCAGTCCGTGGACTTCTCCAGGCCAGAACACTGGGGAAACTGTAGCGTTCCCGTCTCCAGGGATCTTCCCAACAGGGGTCGAACCTAGGTCTCCCACATTGTGGGCGGGTTCTTTACCACCTGAGCCACAAAGGGGAAGTCCCAAGAATACTGGAGTGGGTGGCCTATCCCTTCTGCAGCAATTCTTCCCGGTCTAGGAATCGAACTGGGGTCTCCTGCGTTGCGTTGCGTTGCAGGCGGATTCTTTACTCAAACTGAACTAGCAGGGAAGCTCCGAGCAAGAGGTCATTTCAGCCTCCAAGACAGTAGTTTGTGCTGACAGAGAAGCGCAGGCAGCGTCCCTGTACCTCTCGAGCCATTTCTTTGAACACCTGTGGCTTCCTTGAAAGAGCCTTGTTGTCGTTTCTCTTGGGTCACCTCTGAGAAAATGAGACTCTCAAGGCCATCGTCAGCCTTGTTTAAAACCTCTTATGACCCTGAGGAAATACCAAGTCCAGACAAGGGTTACCTTTTCTAGGACCTTTCTTGTTTCCGAACAACCTTTATCGTCCCTGTTTCTCCGTGTGTGTGTGTGTGTGTGTGTGTGTGTGTGTGTGTGTGTTTTAAGAGTGTGACGTTTGGATATCTTGGAAACAAAGCCAGCTGTCAGTTTTTCTAGTAAAGTGAGCAGAAATTTTCATACACAGGTAGAAAGGGGCTGCTGCTGCTGCTGCTGCTGCTGCTAAGTCGCTTCAGTCGTGTCCGACTCTGTTGGGACCCCATGGACGGCAGCCCACCAGGCTCCTCCGTCCATGGGATTCTCCAGGCAAGAGTACTGGAGTGGGGTGCCATAGCCTTCTCCACCAAATGGCTCAATGCTTAGGTAAAGGATGAAAATTTGGAGACACTGACAACCTGAGATATCCGGGTTCTTAGCAAGATGCCTTCTCCAAAGAACTATGCTAAGCACTACAGGACGTGTAAGATGAAACAAGAGTCCTGTCCTTCAGGGATGCATAATATAGTAGCAAAAGCATGGGGTATGACAACAGGAGACCTACATTGGTCTAAAATCTGCCACCTGTAATCCACGTGACTCTGCGGACGCCGCGTCCTGTATCTGAATTTCTTTATATATCAAAGAGAAATATAAATGGAAGGGACACCACGAGGTTCAAACCTAGCTAACAAGAATAACGGAGAAGGCCGTGGCACCCCACTCCAGTACTCTTGCCTGGAAAATCCCATGGACGGAGGAGCCTGGAAGGCTGCAGTCCGTGGGGTCGCTGAGGGTCGGACACGACTGAGCGACTTCACTTTCACTTTTCACTTGCATGCATTGGGAGAAGAAAATGGCAACCCACTCCAGTGTTCTTGCCTGGAGACTCCCAGGGACCGGGGGAGCCTGGTGGGCTGCCGTCCATGGGGTCGCACAGAGTCGGACACGACTCAAGCGACTTGGCGGTGGCGGTGGCGGTGGCGGCGGCGGCGGCGGCGGCGGTGGCGGCGGCAGCAGCAGCAGCAACAAGAATAAACAACAATAGTTGGGAAGCACGTGCCTGCAAACCAGAGAAGGATTTTAAAAACATGAGGGACTGCTGCTCCTGATCCAGCGAGGGGTCTGGCCAGGAGGACCAAAGCCTCCTAACTCGAGTCCTCGGACAATCCTAGTGATGACTTTCGGAGACGGGGTCCTAGCCAGGCGAACTGCGCGGTAGAAAAGGCCACCGGCTGTTGGAACGCGATTCGGCAGTAATCTGGGACGCAAGACACGCGGCATGTCGGCGGGAGGGGGGGGGTCGGAGATCGCGGACGCCGCAGGAGACAACCTCCTTCGCGCGGCGCCGCCAGGACTCCCGTGAGCCCGAGACTCGGTGACCTGAACTGTCCTTTTTCTGCATCCGGGCTGACCCCAGGATGGGGCGGACGACGCGGGCGCTTCCTGACTTCGCGTGTGCGCGCCTACGCAGGTTTTGGGGGCAGAGGAGGTGGGGGGGGGGGTGTGATGGGCGTGGCTATCACGCAGCCACCGGAAGCCGTCCTTTCGTTTCCGGTGGGCGCCCGGCCCACAGCACGAGACCCCAGAATGGCGAGCCGGGGTACGGTCTCGAGGCGCTAGAGGGGTCACGCCGGAGACTGAAGTCGCAAGGTCCGCGCGCCCGGGCCTCGCGCCTTCCCGCACCGCCCGGGCGCGGAACCCGCACCTGCCTGCCTCCCCGCGACGGCGTGAGGTGTGGTGACTTGATAGCCGAGCCCAGGAAGAGGGAATTGGCGTCCACGGAAGCCAGAGCTGGGTGGAGGTAATCGAGAAGCTGATTTTCCTTGGGGGTTTGGTCAGGAGAGCGCCGAGAAATCACGAGCCGTACCCTTAGAGATAGCTCACGAGCCGGCGGGGGTTGGGGGAAGGGCGGAAGTTAGCCGGGCGGGCGGCCTTCGATGTCGCTGTGGCTTCTTTGCGGGCGGCGGGCGGGTCTGAGACCCGGCGATACCTGTTCTCGAGGAGGCCGGTACTCAGGCAGGCACCTACAGTCATATCTAACCTCCGGAAGCAAACTTCTGGACACCGTGTGGAAACAAAACCCAGGGTTGCTGCTGAAGTAGACTCCGGGGGCTGCTGGTGCGTGGAGAGCTTTTGGTACTTTGGACCCAGAAGGTGGAGGTGGGCCATAGGGCGGAAAGGCCTACCAGTGCACCCAGCGAAACTTGCCCGTTTCTGCTGGCTTATGCGCATATTACTGGTGAACTTGAAAGTCGCGCAGTTGTGTCCAACTCTTTGCGAATGCAGTCCGTGGACTTCTCCAGGCCAGAACACTGGGGAAACTGTAGCGTTTCCCGTCTCCAGGGGATCTTCCCAACCCAGGGGTCGAACCTAGGTCTCCCACATTGTGGGCGGGTTCTTTACCACCTGAGCCACAAAGGGGAAGTCCCAAGAATACTGGAGTGGGTGGCCTATCCCTTCTGCAGCAATTCTTCCCGGTCTAGGAATCGAACTGGGGTCTCCTGCGTTGCGTTGCGTTGCAGGCGGATTCTTTACTCAAACTGAACTAGCAGGGAAGCTCCGAGCAAGAGGTCATTTCAGCCTCCAAGACAGTAGTTTGTGCTGACAGAGAAGCGCAGGCAGCGTCCCTGTACCTCTCGAGCCATTTCTTTGAACACCTGTGGCTTCCTTGAAAGAGCCTTGTTGTCGTTTCTCTTGGGTCACCTCTGAGAAAATGAGACTCTCAAGGCCATCGTCAGCCTTGTTTAAAACCTCTTATGACCCTGAGGAAATACCAAGTCCAGACAAGGGTTACCTTTTCTAGGACCTTTCTTGTTTCCGAACAACCTTTATCGTCCCTGTTTCTCCGTGTGTGTGTGTGTGTGTGTGTGTGTGTGTGTTTTAAGAGTGTGACGTTTGGATATCTTGGAAACAAAGCCAGCTGTCAGTTTTTCTAGTAAAGTG
>NW_027218898.1:0-14076 GCF_027580195.1 Bos mutus
CATTACAGAGTGCTCTCTGTTTTTACAAATTTTTGTAACTGTCCATTAAAAAAAAGAACCTAAAACTGAATGAAGCTTCACCAAATGAAATAAAGGCATTCTGTGATTATCACATCAGAATTAAAGCAACTGCATATACAACTGCATATTTACCCAGACCAGCTTAAAGCAACAATCAAAGACCTTTCAAATGAAAAAAAAAAACAAAAAGAACTTTCAATAAACCTTATAGCTTAAGCGAACACTATCATTTGAAATTTGAGTATATGCAGCTCAAAAGTCATTACTCACCTCTTCCAAAGCACAAGCCTTTATTACTTCTTCATATCGCTCTTCTTCGTATTTCTTCCCAAATAAAATGTTACTTCTCACAGTTCCTGGAAACACCCAGGGCTGCTGAGAAACATATGCGATCCTTCCATGCACGCTAACCTTCCCCTGGCTCGGGGGCAGCTCCCCCAGCAGAGCACGTAACAGTGACGACTGAAACAGAGGGCAACACACACATGTCAACAGAGAGCACTCAGGCCGGGACACACATGCTGCACAGTCCCCACCCTGGTGCTTGATCAAGGATATCAGAACAGGATAAAGTGCAGCTCTGAATATTGAAGGAAAAACATGGAAAAGAGCACTATTGGTCAATGTAAACTGAAGGTGGATAAGGAATATAAATACCATAACAATCTACCCTGCCTGAGTTTCCCCAAACGAAGTGCTCTATTCAGCAAAGACTAAGAATGTGTAACATCCTTCACTAGCAGAGCAGACCAGCAGGATGTGTACTTTCTGTTCAGTTCAGTTGCTCAGTCGTGTCCGATTCTTTGCAACCCCATGAACCACAGCACACCAGGCCTCCCTGTGCATCACCAACTCCCGGAGTTCACCCAAACCCAAGTCCATCGAGTCGGTGATGCCATCAAACCATCTCATCCTCTGTTGTCCCCTTCTCCTCCTGCCCTCAATCTTTCCCAGCATCAGGGTCTTTTTTTTTTTTTTTTTTTGCCTTTAGGTTTCCACTTTATTAATTCAGTAATTTTTTTCTTTTTTTAAATTTTATTTTATTTTTAAACTTTACATAATTGTATTAGTTTTGCCAAATATCAAAATGAATCTGCCACAGGTATACATGTGTTCCCCATCCTGAACCCTCCTCCCTCCCCATACCATCCCTCTGGGTCGTCCCAGTGCACTAGCATCCAGTATTGTGCATCGAACCTGGACTGGCATCTCGTTTCATACATGATATTTTACATGTTTCAATGCCATTCTCCCAAATCATCCCACCCTCTCCCTCTCCCACAGAGTCCATAAGATTGTTCTATACATCAGTGTCTCTTTTGCTGTCTCGTACACCGGGTTATTGTTATCATCTTTCTAAATTCCATATATATGCATTAGTATACTGTATTGGTGTTTTTCCTTCTGGCTTACTTCACTCTGTATAATAGGCTCCAGTTTCATCCACCTCATTAGAACTGATTCAATTGTTTTCTTTTTAATGGCTGAGTAATACTCCATTGTGTATATGTACCATAGCTTTCCTATCCATTCATCTGCTGATGGACATCTAGGTTGCTTCCATGTCCTGACTATTATAAACAGTGCTGCAATGAACATTGGGGTACACCTGTCTCTTTCCCTTCTGGTTTCCTCAGTGTGTATGCCCAGCAGTGGGATTGCTGGATCATAAGGCAGTTCTATTTCCAGTTTTTTAAGGAATCTCCACACTGTTCTCCATAGTGGCTGTACTAGTTTGCATTCCCACCAACAGTGTAAGAGGGTTCCCTTTTCTCCACACCCTCTCCAGCATTTATTATTTGTAGACTTTTGAATCGCAGCCATTCTGATTGGCATGAAATGGTACCTCATAGTGGTTTTGATTTGCATTTCTCTGATAATGAGTGATGTTGAGCATCTTTTCATGTGTTTGTTAGCCATCTGTATGTCTTTTCAAATGAGTCAGCTCTTCGCATCAGGTGGCCAAAGTATTGGAGTTTCAGCGTCAACATCAGTCCTTCCAATGAACACCCAGGACTGATCTCCTTTAGGATGGACTGGTAGGATCTGCTTGCAGTCCACGGGACTCTCAAGAGTCTTCTCCAACACCACAGTTCAAAAGCATCAATTCTTCAGTGCTCAGCTTTCTTTATAGTCCAACTCTCACATCCATACATGAATACTGGAAAAACCATAGCCTTGACTAGACAGACCTTTGTTGGCAAAGTAATGTTTTTGCTTTTTAATATGTTATCTAGGTTGGTCATAACTTTGCTTCCAAGGAGTAAATTTCTTTTAATTTCATGGCTGCAGTCATCATCTGCAGTGATTTTGGAGCCCCCAGAAATAAAGTCAGCCACTGTTTCCACTGTTTCCCCATCTATTTGCCATGAAGTGATGGGACCGGATGCCATGATCTTAGTTTTCTGAATGTTGAGCTTTAAGCCAACTTTTTCACTCTCCTCTTTCACTTTCGTCAAGAAGCTGTTTAGTTCTTCTTCACTTTCTGCCATAAGGGTGGGGTCATCTGCATATCTGAGGTTATTGATATTTCTCCCAGCAATCTTGATTCCAGCTTGTGCTTCCTCCAGCCCAGCGTTTCTCATGATGTACTCTGCATGTAAGTTAAATAAGCAGGGTGACAATATACAGCCTTGATGTACTACTTTTCCTGTTTGGAAGCAGTCTGTTGTTCTATGTCCAGTTCTAGCTGTTGCTTCCTGACCTGCATACAGGTATCTCAAGAGACAGGTCAGGTGGTCTGGTATTCCCATCTCTTTCAGAATTTTCCACAGTTTATTGTTATCCACACAGTCAAAGGCTTTGGCATAGTCAATAAAGCAGAAGTAGATGTTTTTCTGGAACTCTCTTCTTTTTACATGATCCAGCGGATGTTGGCAATTGGATCTCTGGTTCCTCTGCCTTTTCTAAAACCAGCTTGAACATCTGGAAGCTCACGGTTCACGTATTGCTGAAGCCCGGCTTGGAGAATTTTAAGCATTACTTTACTAGCATGTGAGATGAGTGCAATTATTTGGTAGTTTGTGCGGTACTTTCTGTATCTGATGTTTAATGCAGTTGTTCCTGCATCTGGGTATCTGTTACTTGACAAATACTTGTTCTTAAAAAGGTATGTGGGGACTTCCCTGGTGGTCAGTGGTTAAGAATCCACCTTCCGGGATGTAGGGAAGGGATATTTAGGGAGTTTGGGATGGATGTGTACACACTGCTATATTTAAAATGCATAACCAACAAGGACTTACTGTATAGTACATGGGACTCTACTCAGTGCTTTGTGGCAGTCTGGATGGGAGGGGAGTTTGGCAGAGAATGGATATATGTATATATGTATGGTTGAGAGATATCCTTCACTGTTCACCTGAAAGTATCACAACACTGTTAATTGGCTATATCCCAATACAAAATAAAAATATTTTTAAAAATACCCAGATAATTATATATATATATATATATATATATATATATATATATATATATATATATCTGTTTTCCATTGCCAGGGGCTCTGCTTAGATACATGGTCAGGGAACTAAGATCCCACATGCCCAGGGCAACTAGGCCAACACACAATTAGAGAGCCCATGTACTGCAACTAAGACCCAATTCAGCCAAATCAATAAATATTCTTTTTAACTTAAAGCGATGTGTGAAGAATATATCCAAAGATTATTAATTAAGAGAACTCTGAGGTTGTTGTGGTCAAAGAGTTAAAGTCCATCATGCTTAGGGAGCTCAAATTCAGTGCTCTGTAACAACCTAGAGGAGTGCAAGGTGGGAGGGAGCTTCAAGAGGTAGAGGACAGACATATACCTATGGCTGATTCATGCTGATGTATGGCAGAAACTGACACAATATTGCAAAGCAATTATCGTCCAATTAAAAAATAAATAAATTTTAAAAACATAAAATAAATACATAAATTTTTAAAAGAAATATAAATACATAAATATTTTTAAAAGTCCATCATAGAGGTAATCATCTCCCTCTCGTGTACAAATCCCACATTTAGGTTTCTGTATTTTGTTGTGCAAAACACAGGAGACTAAGTGCACGTACACATGTCCTTCAAATCTGTTGTAACACACAGAAGAGGCATGTCTATGTCCACATCATCAGAGCACTCACCACACTGAGATGAAATAATCTGCCTGCATATCTGTCTCACTTTAGAATCTGGTTGCCTCTAAAAGGCAGAGGCATCGGGGTCTGGCTCACATCTGTATCTTGAGCCCTACCACATGGCTGCACATTCATTTACATGTGCACTGGTGGGACCAAGTAAAGTCATATGAGGAAATGCTCAGAGCTTCTGGCAAGAGCCTTCACCACCTCCAGACTTCCTGGAGGGGCCACTGTGACAAAAAGAAGTCCCCACTGTCTCTGTCTGTCCTGAACAGCTATCACATCAATAATTTCCTTCACTAAAACACCCAAACTCCCCACAAGCAGTTCCCAACTGTGCAACATGAAACATCAAGAAGGAAAACACAGTGTGTGTTTATCCAGACTTATTTGGCCATGAAACCTTCTTGCAAACTAACATTCTATGGAACACACCTAGAGAAACACTGTTCTAGACACACCCAATTCAAACCCTGTCACACTCAGCTCTGGTCTCCACTCTGAGAATTTAACAGAAGCTGCAGCATTGCGTCAAACTGACAAAAGGCATCTCAACTTACCTTTCCTGCTCCCACAGGTCCGACCACAGCCAACAGTTCACCTGGTCTGACAGTAAACGAAATGCCTTTTAGGGTTGGTGATTCTGATTCCTGCAAATTAAAGTTTATAAAAACACACCCATTTCAACAAAGTAACACAAATTACTTCAGAAAGTAGTTGAAAATAATATAATAGTCATTGCTATGCTAATATACCTTCCCTAGTGACTTCCCCTGTGGCTCAGCTGGTAAAGAATCTGCCTGCAATGTAGGAGACCTGGGTTAACAAGATCCCCTGGAGAAGGGAATAGCCACCCACACCAGTATTCTGGCCTGGAGAATTGGACTATATATATGTATAGTCCATGGGGGTCGCAAAGAGTCAGACATGACTAACGTTCATTTTCATGCTAATATAGCCCACATTTTTTATCCTTCATATTTTAAGATACTGTGTCCTGGAGGCCTGCCAGGAGCCATTGAGGCATTCCACTCGTGACAAAGGTCATGAGGAAGGAGGCTCAGCATACGCAAAGGCGGGATCAAGCCTCAGGAATCCCCCCGGATATTCTCGAGCATCTACCCTCCACAAAACCAGAGTCCGCCTACTTTATTGCTTTGTGCTCTCACCTCTGACTTTACTGGGGGCTGTCCCCCACCACCATCTCACTCTCTCTGTCAAAGAGTTAACTTACAGCTCCAATTAATAAAGTTCCTGGGCAATTAGGAGTGTTTAAATCCAAACCCCTCAGATGGCTCTCTAACTCGCCTGACAAGTTTACCCTGTCTCCTACAGCTATACATATGATTGTTTACAGTCTCCCAGCCTCCAGAGGCACAGGAAGCTTAAGATATTCAAATAGCTTAGAGCCTCTCAGAGAGTTAGAAACTGTCAGAATAAAACTAGTAAAAGATTTCATTGATGAGCCAATGCTTGTTGCCAAGTTTTCACATCCCCTGTATTGTATCCTTGAATATGTATTAATTAACAGTTGGTATGTAGAAAAAAATAAGTAGTGGCCTTGGTGTTAGTAACTTTAGACCCTTAAGGTAATAAATTCTTTCCTTTGTTGTAAACCCATTACACGTCCGCCCTATAGGAATGCAATTTTATCTAACACCTTCGGAAGATGGCGCCAAACCTTAAAATAATTACTCTTAGAGAAAATAAGTCTTTGTCAAGAGTCATAAAATGTTAATAGGCCTTCTGGCCAGAAGATGATGTAAATCACCTAAACCATTTGTATACGATAAATTTGCAGGATAGAAACCCTAGTTTTTGATAAGGATCAAAGACTGCTGACTTTGCATCCCCTATTATCCTCTATGTGTAACTTAGGGTATAAAAGCCCCTGTTGAAAATGAAGCTACGGGCCTTGCTCACCAAAGCTTGGTCTCCCCATGTCATTCTTCCCCTCAATTACATACATCACAGCAGGATCCTCTATGACCCACCTCCCAGAATATTGGAAATAAAAGCAAAAATAAACAAATGGGACCTAATTAAACTTAAAAGCTTCTGCACATCAAAGGAAACTATTAGCAAGGTGAAAAGACAGCCTTCAGAATGGGAGAAAATAATAGCAAATGAAGCAACTGACAAACAACTAATCTCAAAAATATACAAGCAACTCCTACAGCTCAACTCCAGAAAAATAAATGACCCAATCAAAAAATGGGCCAAAGATCTAAATAGACATTTCTCCAAAGAAGACATACAGATGGCTAACAAACACATGAAAAGATGCTCAACATCACTCATTATCAGAGAAATGCAAATCAAAACCACTATGAGTACCATTTCACCAGTCAGAATGGCTGCGATCCAAAGTCTACAAATAATAAATGCTGGAGAGGGTGTGGAGAAAAGGGAACCCTCTTACACTGTTGGTGGGAATGCAAACTAGTACAGCCACTATGGAGAACAGTGTGGAGATTCCTTAAAAAAACTGGAAATAGAACTGCCTTATGATCCAGCAATCCCACTGCTGGGCATACACACTGAGGAAACCAGAAGGGAAAGAGACACGTGTACCCCAATGTTCGTCGCAGCACTGTTTATAAGAGCCAGGACATGGAAGCAACCTAGATGTCCATCAGCAGATGAATGGATAAGAAAGCGGTGGTACATATACACAATGGAGTATTACTCAGCCATTAAAAAGAAAACAATTGAATCAGTTCTAATGAGGTGGATGAAACTGGAGCCTATTATACAGAGTGAAGTAAGCCAGAAGGAAAAACATAAATACAGTATACTAACGCATATATATGGAATTTAGAAAGATGGTAACGATAACCCTATATACGAGACAGCAAAAGAGACACTGATGTATAGAACAGTCTTATGGACTCTGTGGGAGAGAGAGGGTGGGAAGATTTGGGAGAATGGCATTGAAACATGTGAAATGTCATGTATGAAACAGATGCCAGTCCAGGTTCAGTGCATGATGCTGGATGCTTGGGGCTGGTGCGCTGGGACGGCCCAGGGGATGGTATGGGGAGGGGAGGGAGGAGGGTTCAGGATGGGGAGCATGTGTATACCTGAAATTTTTAATTAAAAAAATAATAAAATAAAATCATTAAAAAAAAAAATTCCAGCTGAGTCTCCATCTGGAGTACAGAAATCCTCTGCGACCATTTATTTGCCTGGGCTTCTAAGACCCACTCGAGAAGGTGTCTAAAGTGGGGCACCTTCCGCTATTCGAGAGGGCGCCTGCAGCCTCCGTGGTCAGAGCTAACCTGGTGTCACAGGTTATAATGATCTTCCGCATAAACCAAGCTACTCAGCCTCTTTTCTCCACTGAATTTTCCTACTGAGCTATCCTCATTCTATTATTCTTTATATCTTTGATGAATAAATAAATAAATAGGTCGCCGAAGCCATCTCCCCTTTGAATACCCTGGATCAGCCGGGGCTGGACCTCGGCAGAGGCCTTTTCATCCAATCCTATCTCTTTGGGGGTTTGAAGCATGTAATTGCAGAAAGAAGAGTCTATAAGCAGTAAATGCTGGAGAGGGTGTGGAGAAAAGGGAACTCTCTTACACTATTGGTGGGAATGCAAATTAGTACAGCCACTATGGAGAACAGTGTGGAGATTCCTTAAAAACTGGAAATAAAACTGCCTTATGACCCAGCAATCCCACTGCTGGGCATACACACCGAAGAAACCAGAAGGGAAAGAGACACGTGTACCCCAGTGTTCATCGCAGCACTGTTTATAATAGCCAGGACATGGAAGCAACCTAGATGTCCATCATCAGATGAATGGATAAGAAAGCTGTGGTACATATACACAATGGAGTATTACTCAGCCATTAAAAAGAATACATTTGAATCAGTTCTAATGAGGTGGATGAAACTGGAGCCTATTATACAGAGTGAAGTAAGCCAGAAGGAAAAACACCAATACAGTATACTAACAAATATATATGGAATTTAGAAACATGGTAACAATAACCCTGTATACAAGACAGCAAAAGAAACACTGATGTATAGAACAGTCTTTTGGACTCTGGGAGAGGGAGAGGGTGGGATGATTTGGGAGAATGGCATTGAAATATGTATAATATCATATATGAAACGAGTCACCAGTCCAGGTTCGATGCACGATACTGGATGTTTGGGGCTAGTGCACTGGGATAACCCAGAGGGATGGTAAGGGGAGGGAGGAGGGAGGAGGGTTCAGGATGGGGAACACGTGTACACCTGTGGTGGATTTATGTTGATATATGGCAAAACCAATACAATATTGTAAAGTTAAAAGAAAAAAAAAGCTTGAGCAATGTACTATAAATAATAATACAATAAAAATAAAATAATAGGGGGAAAAAAAAGAAGATACCTTCTTTCACCAGATTTCCATACGGACACAGTTCTTGACACCCACAAAATTTAAGTAGTAGAGATGACAAGGTACCTGCCTGAAATGCAAACTGCATGATGCACACAAACTTATTAATATAATGTACTTAGAATATTCAAGGGGAGGTTTTTAATCATTTATAAGTTTTCATCATGACTTTTGGTTTTACCTGTCTATCTCATTAGTCTTCACAAGGTGGCAGCATAAATACCTAGCATGCCTGGTCTTTTAATAAATAATTTGAAATCACTAATGTCTCCATTTTCATTTGATAAAGAATAAACCTCAGTAATGCTCAGCAAGCAAAAGGGCACTTTATATGAAGAAGTCACTTATGCTAAAATAACTCTTATAAGTAATGGTCAGAGCTCTAATTTAACTAGAGCTCTAATGTAATACCAACAACAAAATAATGAAGAATAAAGAAATTAATTATGACATCATGGGTCAGAGTGATAAAGCCTCAATTTTATATGTGATACATGCATTACCTATCCTGGCTACACAGGAGCAATAAAGTGCTTCTACTACAAGGAAAACAAAAAACATGGATTACACTAGACAGTGCATAGTCCAATATGATGGAGAAGGAAAAGTACCATCATGCCAATCACGGGTCATATTCCTGAAAGACTTAGGGCGTCTGTACATCTTTACATATCTAAATGTTAAGAGAATTCTCAGTAACTGCTATGTTTAAGAAAGACACACAGGCACAGGGGTTACATATAATTAAGTAAAAGTCTGGATAATCTTCAAATTAATTTTTTTTTTTTCTGGAAAGAACTGAACTGATTAAAAAACGTTCACATAGTAAAAAAATTTGGCAATGATTTTTAATCACCGAAAAAAAAGCTTGCTCCAGATTTTAAGAATTAAAAATCTATCATTTTAATACATGAGAAAGATTTTTTAAGATTTTAAAATTTCTCCACTTCTTTCTTTCTGCCTGAAACTTAGGATTCCTATTTTATTACTTTTCGCTCAGTTATGACTACAAAATAGTGAACTACCTACAAACATCAGCTTCCCATCGCAGCCCTCAGTCGGTCAGGGCCAGACAGAGTTCCCTCCTTGTTCAGGCTTCGGGATCCAGCATTGCTCTGGGATGCCCAGAAGGGGACAGCACTCGACAGCGCAGAGGCACTGGGTCCCCTCCCCTACTGTTTATCCAGGCTCAGGGGACACTGCCTGAATAAAACACCATCAGCTCAGCCCCAACTCTGTGCAGACACAGTTCAAAAACCCCGTCCCATGAGATCTGGAGGCCCCCACACAACCTTTATTTTGCTTTTTTTCTTATTTTGGCTGCACTGGGTCTTTGTTGCAGTGTGTGGGCTTAGTTGCTCCAGAGAGTATGTGATCTTAGTTCCTAAACCAGGGGTGGGACCAAAGTCTACTGCATTGGAAGGTGGATTCTTAACCACTGGACCACTAGAGAAGTCCCTGGGGCCATTTATATTAAAGCTGAGACCTTGCCCACCTGGCTGTATAGTGAGAAGGTTATAGAGCTCATGTCTATCTCCTGCCTCCCAACCCAGCAGGGGCTTCATTCAGACTCAGCTTCTCTCCAAAACTCCCAATGTCTGTGCTTCTCCCCCTTTCAAGGGCTCTCTCACCCATGACCTATGACAGCCCCTAATTACTAATGATGCCAGCAAGGGGCACAGTCCTTCCATAGGCAAGGCCAGGACAACAGAACAGCGTGTTCTGTACTAAGGGCAAGAAGTCTGAGAACATGATATTCAGCTCCTGAAAGAACAAAATAGTCCATTTTAAAATGCTGCATGCTGCTGCTGATGATGCTAAGTCGCTTCAGTCATGTCCGACTCTGTGCGACCCCATAGACGGCAGCCCACTAAGCTCCTCTGTCCCTGGGATTCTCCAAGCAAGAATATTGGAGTGGGTTGCCATTTCCTTCTCCAATGCATGAAAGTAAAAAGTGCAAGTGAACTTGTTCAGTCGTGCGATAGTTTGGTACAAAAAAAATTCAGTGGACACCTGTACACAATGCGGGGGTGTGTGTAGGGGACAAAAGGACAGACATAGCGTTGCGTGCCCCAGTTCCACTTGAACACCAGCATGGAGGATGTGATGTCCAGGCTATCCTGCCTACTGCTCTGGGCCACGGGATGTGTGGTCATACTCTGTGTGATGACCACAGCTCAGGGCACCTCCATGGGCCTGAATGTAACTACACACCCAGCTTTACCGACCACCATCACGAGAGCCCCAATGCCGCAGCTCCACAGGGTCACCTCTCCAGCACCAGAAATCTGGGAAAACGACAACAGCTGTGTCTCCTGTTTAGATGCTAACGCTGCTAATACTACCTGCTTTTGTATTGAATGAAAGGCAAAAGCTACTGTTCAGATAATTCAACGGTAGTGACTGCCAGGTGGTGAACACAGCTGACACCATAGCAACCACGATGAAAACTGCAGCGTTGCTTTCCCCTCCTCAGCTCCCACTACAGCCACTCTCAGCTACAACTAACACCACTTTATCTACAATCTCACATTCTGTGCCAAAGCCTGCCTTTGATGCAACCAGCTTCTTTCGAGGAAATGACCTTATCTTGGGTGCATGTTTCTCTTTCTAATCAGCTCAGTTCAGTTCAGTCGCTCAGTTGTGTCCTACTTTTTGCAAACCCACGAACTGCAGCACGCCAGGCCTCCCTGTCCATCACCAACTCCCGGAGTTCACCCAAACTCATGTCCATCGAGTTGGTGATGCCATCCAGCCATCTCATCCTCTGTCTTCCCCTTCTCCTCTTGCCCTCATTCTTTCCCAGCATCAGGGTCATTTCAAATAAGTGAGGTCTTTGCATCAGGTGGCCATAGTATTGGAGTTTCAGCTTCAACATCAGTCCTTCCAATGAACACCCAGGACTGATCTCCTTTAGGATGAACTGGTTGGATCTCCTTGCATTCCAAGGGACTCTCAAGAGTCTTCTCCAACACCACAGTTCAAAAGCATCAATTCTTCAGCACTCAGCCTTCTTCACAGTCCAACTCTCACATCCATACATGACCACTGGAAAAACCATAGCCCTTACTAGATGGACCTTTGTTGACAAAGTAATGTCTCTGCTTTTTAATATACTGTCTAGATTGGTCATAACTTTCCTTGCAAGGAATAGCTGTCTTCTAATTTCATGGCTACAATCACCATCTGCAGTGATTCTGGACCCCCCCCCAAAAATAGTCTGACACTGTTTCCACTGTTTTATCATCCATTTCCCATAAAGTGATGAGACCGGATGCCATGATCTTAGTTTTCTGAATGTTGAGCTTTAAGCCAACTTTTTCACTCTCCTCTTTCACTTTCATCAAGAGGCTCTTTAGTTCTTCACTTTCTGCCATAAGGGTGGTGTCATCTGCATATGTGAGGTTATTGATATTTCTCCCAGAAATCTTGATTCCCGCTTGTGCTTCCTCCAGCCCAGCGTTTCTCATGATGTACTCTGCATATATGTTAAATAGGCAGGGTGACAATATACAGCCTTGATGTACTCCTTTTCCTATTTGGAACCAGTCTCTTGTTCCATGTCCAGTTCTAACTGTTGCTTCCTGACCTGCATACAGGTTTCTCAAGAGACAGGTCAGGTGGTCTGGTATTCCCATCTCTTTCAGAATTTTCCACAATTTGTTGTGATGCACACAGTTAAAGGCTTTGACATAGTCAATAAAGCAGAAATAGATGTTTTTCTGGAACTCTCTTGCTTTTTCCATGATCCAGCGGATGTTAGCAATTTGATCTCTGGTTCCTCTGCCTTTTCTAAAACCAGCTTGAACAATGGAAGTTCACGGTTCACATATTGCTGAAGCCTGGCTTGGAGAATTTTGAGCATTACTTTACTAGTGTGTGAGATGAGTGCAATTGTGCGGTAGTTTGAGCATTATTTGGCATTGCCTTTCTTTGAGATTGGGAATGAAAACTGACCTTTTCCAGTCCTGTGGCCATGGTTGAGTTTTCCAAATTTGCTGGCATATTGAGTGCAGCTCTTTCATAGCATCACCTTTTAGGATTTGAAATAGCTCAACTGGAATTCCATCACCTCCACTAGTTTTCTTCATAGTGATGCTTCCTAAGGCCCACTTAACTTCACATTCCAGGATGTCATCTGAGTTAAATTCACCCATTCCAGTCCATCTTAGTTTGCTGATTCAGAGAATGTCAATGTTCACTCTTTTTACCTCCTGTTGACCACTTCCAATTTGCCTTGATTTATGGACCTAACATTCCAGGTTCCTATGCAATATTGCTCTTTACAGTATCTGACCTTGCTTCCATCACCAGTCACATCTGCAACTGGGTGCTATTTTTGCTTTGGTTCCATCCCTTCATTCTATCTGGAGTTATTTCTCCAGTAGCATATTGGGCACTTACCGACCTGGTGAGTTCATCTTTCAGTGTCCTATCTTTTTGCCTATTCATACTCTTCATGGGGCTCTCAAAGGAGGAATACCGAAGTGGTCTGCCATTAGATCTGATAGACAGAGTGCCTGATTAACTATGGATGCAGGTTTGTGACACTGTACAAGAGACAGAGATCAAGAACATCCCCATGGAAAAGAAATGCGAAAAAGCAAACCGGTTGTCTGAAGAGGCCTTACAAATAGCTGTGAAAAGAAGAGAAGCCAAAAAGCAAAGGAGAAAAGGAAAGATATGAGCATCTGAATAGCAAGAAGAGATATGAAAGCCTTCTTCAGTGATCAATGCAAAGAAATAGAGGAAAACAACAGAATGGGAAAGACTAGAGATCTCTTCAAGAAAATTAGAGATACCAAGGGAACATTTCATGCAATGATGGGCTCGATAAAGGACAGAAATGATATGGACCTAACAGAAGCAGAAGATATTAAGAAGAGGTGGCAAGAATACACAGAAGAACTGTACAAAAAAGATATTTATGACCCAGATAATCATGATGCTGTGATCACTCACACTCACCTAGACCCAGACATCCTGGAATGTGAAGTCAAGTGGGCCATAGGAAGCATCACTACTAACATAGCTAGTGCAAGTGATGGAATTCCAGTTGAGCTATTTCAAATCCTAAAAGATGATGCTGTGAAAGTGCCAGCAAATTTGGAAAACTCAGCAGTGGCCACAGGACTGGAAAAGGTCAGTTTTCATCCCAATCCCAAAGAAAAGCAATGCCAAAGAATGATCAAACTACCACACAATTGCACTCATCTCACATGCTTGTAAAGTAATGCTCAAAATTCTCCAAGCCAGGCTTCAGCAATACATGAACCATGAAATTCCAGATGTTCAAGCTGGTTTTAGAAAAGGCAGAGGAACCAGAGATCAAATTGCCAACATCCGCTGGATCATGGAAAAAGCAAGAGAGTTCCAGAAAAACATCTATTTCTGCTTTATTGACTATGCCAAAGCCTTTGACTGTGTGGATCACAATAAACTGTGGAAAATTCTGAAAGAGATGGGAATACCAGACCACCTGACCTGTCTCTTGAGAAACCTGTATGCAGGTCAGGAAGCAAGTTAGAACTGGACATGCA
>NW_027218899.1:0-12680 GCF_027580195.1 Bos mutus
ATTCATCACAGCTGAGGTCCATGATTATTGCCTGCTGATTGCGTGATTCGTGCCTGCTCTGCTCTTTGGTTATTGCCTCCTGAGGCACATCTTCAGTGCATGATAGCCACGTGAACAGTGCATGATCAGTCAGGTGATCAGTGTATGATCAACCACGTGATCAGTGCATGATAGCCACTTGATCAGTGCATGATCAGTCATGTTATCAGTGTATGAACAGTCACGTGATCAGTGGAAGATCAGTCATGTGATCAGTGTATGATCAGCCACCTGAACAGTTCGTGATGTTACGTGATCAGGGCCTGCTGAGCTGCGTGATTCCTGTCTACTCAGCTGAGTGTCAATTGCCAGCTTAGCTGCGTTATTCCTGCCTGCTCATCTGCTGGATAATTGCTAGCTGAGCTGTGTGGTTCCTTCCTGCTCATCTGCTTGATAATTGCCAGCTGATCTGCGTTATTCCTGCCTGCCCATCTGCTTGATTATTGCTAGCTGAGCTGCATTATTCCTCCCTGCTAAGCTGCTTGATTATTGCCAGCTGAGCAGAATGAATCGTCACAGCTGAGGTCCATGATTATTGCCTGCTGATTGCGTGATTCGTGCCTGCTCAGCTCTTTGATTATTGCCTCCTGAGGCACATCATCAGTGCATGATAGTCACGTGATCAGCACATGATCAGTCACATGATCAGCGCCATTCAGAAACGTGATCACTGCATGCTCAGCCACTTGATCACTTCATGATCAGCAGCGTGATTAGTGCATCATCAGCCACGTGATCAGTGTATGATCAGCCACGTGATCAGTGCATGATCAGCCACGTGATCAGTGCATGATAAGCTACGTGATCAGTGCATGCGCTGTCATTTGATCAGTGCATGATCAGTCATGTGATCAGTGTATGATCAGCCACGTGATCAGTGCAGGATAGCCACGTGATCAGTGCATGATAGCTAAGTGATCAGTGCATGATCAGCCACGTGATCAGTGCATGATAGCAACGTGATCAGTGCATGATAGCCACCTGATCAGTGCATGATAAATCACGTGATCAGTGCATGATCTGTCATGTGATCAGTGCATGCACAGTCACGTGATCAGTGCATGATAGCTACGTGATCAGTGCATGAGAGCCACGTGATCAGTGCATGACAGCCACGTGATCAGTGCATGACAGCCACCTGATCAGTGCATGATAAGTCACGTGATCAGTGCATGATCTGTCATGTGATGAGTGCATGCCCAGTAAAGTGATCAGTGTATGATAGCTACGTGATCAGTGCATGACCAGCCACGTGATCAGGGAATGATGGCCACATGATCAGTGCATGTTAGCCACGTGATCAGTGCATGATCAGTCACGTGGTTAGTGGATGATAGCCACGTGTTCAGTGTATGATCAGTCACGTGATCAGTGCATGATCAGCCATGTGATCAGGGAATGATCAGCCACGTGATCAGTGCATGATTCATCCCACGTGATCTGTGCATGATCAGCCATGTGATCAGTGAATGATCAGCCACGTGATCAGTGCATGATCAGCCACGTGATCAGTGCATGATGATCAGTCACGTGATCAGTGGATGATCAGCCACGTGATCAGTGTATGATCAGTCACGTGATCAGTGTGCATGATCAGTCACGTGATCAGTGCATGATCAGTCACGTGATCAGTGCATGATCAGCCACGTGATCAGTGCATGATCAGCCACGTGATCAGTGCATGATCAGCCACGTGATCAGTGAATGATCAGCCACGTGATGGATGATCAGTGCATGATCAGTGCATGATCATCGTGATCAGTGCATGATCAGCCACGTGATCAGTGCATGATCATCCCGTGATCAGTGCATGCATCAGTCACGTGATCAGTGCATGCACAGTCACGTGATCAGTGAATAATCAGCCACGTGATCAGTGCATGATCAGTCACGTGATCAGTGTATGATCAGCCATGTGATCAGTGCATGCTCACTCACATGATCAGTGCCTGCTGAGCTGCGTGATGATCTGTCTGCTCATCTCGTGACATTGCCAGCTCAGTGCATGATTCCTCCCTGTCATCTGCTTGACAATTGCCAGCTGGGCTGCATAATTCCTGCCTGATCAGCTGCTTGATTATTGCCATCTGATCAGCATGATTCGTGATAGCTGAGCTCATGATTATTGCCTGCTGATTGTGTGATCAGTGCATGACTCAGCTCTTTGATTAGTGCCTCCAGAGCCACATGATCAGTGTATGATAGCAAACATGATCCGTGCATGATCAGTCACATGTTCAGCGCCATTCAGTCACGTGATCACTGTATGATAAACATGTGATCAGTGCATGAACAGCCACGTGATCAGTGCATGATGATCACGTGATCACGTGATGAGTGCACGTGATCAGCCATGATCAGCCACGTGATCAGTGAATGATCAGTCACGTGATCAGTGCATGATCAGCCACGTGATCAGTGCATGATCAGCCACGTGATCAGTGCATGATCACCCACGTGATCAGTGCATGATCAGTCACGTGATCAGTGCATGATCAGCCACGTGATCAGTGCATGATCAGCCACGTGATCAGTGCATGATCAGTCACGTGATCAGTGCATGATCATCACGTGATCAGTGCATGATCAGCCACGTGATCAGTGTGCATCAGCCACGTGATCAGTGCATGATCAGTCAAGTGATCAGTGCATGATCAGCCACGTGATCAGTGCATGATCAGCCTGCGTGATCATCATGTGCAAGATCAGCCACGTGATCAGTGCATGATCAGCCACGTGATATGTGCATGATCAGTCAAGTGATCATTGTTTGATCAGCCGTGATGATCAGTGCATGATCAGGCACGTGATCAGTGGATCAGCCACGTGATCAGTGCATGATGATCAGCACGTGATCAGTGCATGATCACCCACGTGATCAGTGCATGATCAGTCACGTGATCAGTGCATGATCAGCCAGGTGATCAGTGCATGATCAGCCACGTGATCAGTGCATGATCAGCCGTGATCAGTGCATGATCAGCCACGTGATCAGTGCATGATCAGTCACGTGATCAGTGCATGATCAGCCACGTGATCAGTGCATGATCAGATCAACATGATCAGTGCATGATCATCCACGTGATCAGTGCATGATCAGTCACGTGATCAGTGCATGATCAGCCACGTGATCAGTGCATGATCAGTGTGATCAGTGTCATCATCACGTGTGATCAGTGCATGATCAGCCACGTGATCAGTGCATGATGATCAGTCACGTGATCAGTGCATGATCAGCCACGTGATCAGTGCATGATCAGCCACGTGATCAGTGCATGCACAGTCACGTGATCAGTGCATGATCAGCCACGTGATCAGTGCATGATCAGCCTCGTGATCAGTGCATGATCAGTCACGTGATCAGTGCATGATCATTCACGTGATCAGTGCATGATCTGTCACGTGATCAGTGCATGATCAGTCACGTGATCAGTGCATGATCACGTGATCACATGATCAGCTGCGTGATCAGCCATGATCATCAGTGCATGATCAGCCACGTGATCAGTGTATGATCAGCCACGTGATCAGTGCATGATCAGCCACGTGATCAGTGCATGATCAGTCACGTGATCAGTGCATGATCAGCCACGTGATCAGTGCATGATCAGTCACGTGATCAGTGCATGATCAGCCACGTGATCAGTGCATGATCAGCCACGTGATCAGTGCATGAACAGTCACGTGATCAGTGCATGATCATCCCACGTGATCAGTGAATGATCAGCCAGGTGATCAGTGCATGATCAGCCACGTGATCAGTGCATGATCAGCCACGTGATCAGTGTGATCATGATCAGCCACGTGATCAGTGCATGATCAGCCACGTGATCAGTGCATGATCAGTCACGTGATCAGTGCATGATCAGCGTGATCGTGATCAGTGCATGATCAGCCACGTGATCACGTGATGCATGATCAGCCACGTGATCAGTGCATGATCAGTCACTGTGATCAGTGCATGATCAGCCACGTGATCAGTGCATGATCAGGCACGTGATCAGTGCATGATCAGCCACGTGATCAGTGCATGATAGCCACGTGATCAGTGCATGATCAGTCACGTAATCAGTGCATGATCAGTCACGTGATCCGTGCATGATCAGCCACGTGATCAGTGCATGATCAGCCACGTGATCAGTGCATGATCAGCCACGTGATCAGTGCATGATAGCCACGTGATCAGTGCATGATCAGTCACGTGATCAGTGCATGATCAGCCACGTGATCAGTGCATGATCAGCCACGTGATCAGTGCATGATCAGCCACGTGATCAGTGCATGATCAGCCACGTGATCAGTGCATGATCAGCCACGTGATCAGTGCATGATCAGTCACGTGATCAGTGCATGATCAGCCACGTGATCAGTGTGCATGCATGATCAGCCACGTGATCAGTGCATGATCAGCCACGTGATCAGTGCATGATCAGCCACGTGATCAGTGCATGATCAGCCACGTGATCAGTGCATGGTCAGCCACGTGATCAGTGCATGATCAGCCACGTGATCAGTGCATGATCAGCCACGTGATCAGTGCATGATCAGCCACGTGATCAGTGCATGATCAGCCACGTGATCAGTGCATGATCAGTCACGTGATCAGTGCATGATCAGCCACGTGATCAGTGCATGATCAGTCACGTGATCAGTGCATGATCAGCCACGTGATCAGTGCATGATCAGCCACGTGATCAGTGCATGATCAGCCACGTGATCAGTGCATGATCAGTCACGTGATCAGCATGATCAGCCACGTGATCAGTGCATGATCAGCCACGTGATCAGTGCATGATCAGCCACGTGATCAGTGCATGATCAGCCACGTGATCAGTGCACGTGATCAGTGCATGATCAGCCACGTGATCAGTGCATGATCATCCACACGTGATCAGTGCATGATCAGTCACGTGATCAGTGAATGATTCAGCCACGTGATCAGTGCATGATCAGTCACGTGATCAGTCATGATGATCAGTGCACGTGATCAGTCACGTGATCAGTGCATGATCACTCACGTGATCAGTGCCTGATGAGCTCACGTGATCCTGTCTGCTCATCTGCGTGATCAGTGCCAGATGAGCCACGTGATCAGTGCATGATCATCACGTGATCAGTGCATGATTGTGCTGTGCGTGATCAGTGCCTGATCAGCCACGTGATCAGTGCATGATCAGCACGTGATCAGTCAGAGCTGAGGTCCCTGATCAGTGCCTGCTGATCAGCCACGTGATTTGTGCATGATCAGCTCTTTGATCATTGCATGATCAGCCACATGATCAGTGCATGATAGTCACGTGATCAGTGCATGATCAGTCACGTGATCAGTGCATGATCAGTCACGTGATCAGTGCATGATAGCCACGTGATCAGTGCATGATCAGCCACGTGATCAGTGCATGATCAGCCATGATGATCAGTGCATGATCTGTCACGTGATCACGTGTGCATGATATCCACGTGATCAGTGCATGATCAGTCACGTGATCAGTGCATGATAGCCACGTGATCAGTGCATGATCAGTCACGTGATCAGTGCATGATCAGCCACGTGATCAGTGCGTGATCGTGATCAGTGCATGAGCAGCCACGTGATCAGTGCATGATAGCCACGTGATCAGTGCATGATAGCCACGTGATCAGTGCATGATCAGTCACGTGATCAGTGCATGAGCAGTCACGTGATCAGTGCATGATATCCACGTGATCAGTGCATGATCAGTCACGTGATCAGTGCATGATCAGTCACGTGATCAGTGCATGATCAGTCACGTGATCAGTGTATGATCAGCCACGTGATCAGTGCATGATAGCCACGTGATCAGTGATCAGTGATCAGTGAACAGGCACGTGATCAGTGCATGATCAGTCCACGTGATCAGTGCATGATAGCCACGTGATCAGTGCATGATCAGCCACGTGATCAGTGCATGATCAGTCACCTGATCAGTGCATGATCAGCCACGTGATCAGTGCATGATCCGCACGTGTGCCACGTGATCAGTGCATGATCAGCCACGTGATCAGTGTATGATCAGCCACGTGATCAGTGCATGATCAGCCACGTGATCAGTGCATGATCATTCACGTGATCAGTGCATGATCAGTCACGTGATCAGTGCATGATCAGCCACGTGATCAGTGCATGATCAGTCACGTGATCAGTGCATGATAGCCACGTGATCAGTGCATGATCAGTCACGTGATCAGTGTGATGATCAGCCACGTGAATCGTGTGCATGATGAGTCACGTGATCAGGGCATGATCAGCCACGTGATCTGCCTGCTCATCTGATCATCCATTGCCAGCTGAGCATGCTGATGATCCTGCCTGATCAGTGCATGATGATTGCCAGCGTGATCAGTGCATGATTCACGTGATCAGTGAGGTCCATGATGCGTGATCTGTGCATGATCAGCCACGTGATCAGTGCATGATCTGCTCTTTGATCAGTGCATGATCTGTTAGGTGATCAGTGCATGATAGCCACGTGATCAGTGCATGATCAGTCACGTGATCAGTGCATGATAACCACGTAGTCAGTGCATGATAGCAACTTGATCAGTGCATGATCAGTCATGTTATCAGTGTATGAACAGTCACGTGATCAGTGGAAGATCAGTCATGTGATCAGTGTATGATCAGCCACCTGAACAGTTCGTGATGTTACGTGATCAGGGCCTGCTGAGCTGCGTGATTCCTGTCTACTCAGCTGAGTGTCAATTGCCAGCTTAGCTGCGTTATTCCTGCCTGCTCATCTGCTGGATAATTGCTAGCTGAGCTGTGTGGTTCCTTCCTGCTCATCTGCTTGATAATTGCCAGCTGATCTGCGTTATTCCTGCCTGCCCATCTGCTTGATTATTGCTAGCTGAGCTGCGTTATTCCTCCCTACTAAGCTGCTTGATTACTGCCAGCTGAGCAGAATGAATCGTCACAGCTGAGGTCCATGATTATTGCCTGCTGATTGCGTGATTCGTGCCTGCTCAGCTCTTTGATTATTATTGCCTGAGAGCACATCATCAGTGCATGATAGTCACGTGATCAGCACATGATCAGTCACATGATCAGCGCCATTCAGACACGTGATCACTGCATGCTCAGCCACTTGATCACTTCATGATCAGCAGCGTGATTA
The DNA here is from genome assembly GCF_027580195.1 of Bos mutus. NCBI lineage: Eukaryota > Metazoa > Chordata > Mammalia > Artiodactyla > Bovidae > Bos > Bos mutus. The sequence continues at coordinate 7,176 of NW_027218899.1, forward strand.
GTGCATCATCAGCCACATGATCAGTGTATGATCAGCCACGTGATCAGTGCATGATCAGCCACGTGATCAGTGCATGATAAGTCACGTGATCAGTGCATGATCTGTCATTTGATCAGTGCATGATCAGTCATGTGATCAGTGCATGATCAGCCACGTGATCAGTGCATGATAGCCACGTGATCAGTGCATGATAGCCACGTGATCAGTGCATGATCAGCCACGTGATCAGTGCATGATCAGCCACGTGATCAGTGCATGATAGCCACGTGATCAGTGCATGATAAATCACGTGATCAGTGCATGATCTGTCACGTGATCAGTGCATGATCTGTCATGTGATCAGTGCATGCACAGTCACGTGATTAGTGCATGATAGCTACGTGATCAGTGCATGAGAGCCACGTGATCAGTGCATGACAGCCACCTGATCAGTGCATGACAGCCACCTGATCAGTGCATGATAAGTCACGTGATCAGTGCATGATCGGTCATGTGATGAGTGCATGCACAGTAAAGTGATCAGTGTATGATAGCTACGTGATCAGTGCATGACCAGCCACGTGATCAGGGAATGACAGCCACCTGATAAGTGCATGATAAGTCACGTGATCAGTGCATGATCTGTCATGTGATGAGTGCATGCCCCGTAAAGTGATCAGTGTATGATAGCTACGTGATCAGTGCATGATCAGCCATGTGATCAGGGAATGATGGCCACATGATCAGTGTATATTCATCCACGTGATCTGTGCATGACCAGCCATGTGATCAGGGAATGATGGCCACATGATCAGTGCATGTTAGCCACGTGATCACTGCATGATCAGTCACGTGGTTAGTGGATGATAGCCACGTGTTCAGTGTATCATCAGTCACGTGATCCATGTGTATGATCAGTCACGTGATCAGTGCATGATCAGTCACGTGATCAGTGTATGATGAGCCACATGATCAGTGTACGTTCAGCAACGTGATCAGTGCATGATAGCCCCGTGATCAGTGAATGTTAGCCACGTGATCAGTGCATGAGAGCCATCTGATCAGTGCATGATCAGCCACGAGATCAGTGCATGATCATCCACGTGATGAGTGCATGCACAGTCACGTGATCAGTGAATAATAGCCACGTGATCAGTGCATGATCAGTCACGTGATCAGTGTATGATCAGCCACGTGAACAGTGCATGCTCACTCACATGATCAGGGCCTGCTGAGCTGCGTGATTCCTGTCTGCTCATCTGCTTGACAATTGCCAGCTGAGCTGCATGATTCCTCCCTGTCATCTGCTTGACAATTGCCAGCTGGGCTGCATAATTCCTGCCTGCTCAGCTGCTTGATTATTGCCATCTGAGCAGCATGATTCGTTATAGCTGAGCTCCATGATTATTGCCTGCTGATTGTGTGATTCGTGCCTACTCAGCTCTTTAATTATTGCCTCCAGAGCCACATAATCAGTGTATGATAGCAAACATGATCCGAGCATGATCAGTCACATGTTCAGCGCCATTCAGTCACGTGATCACTGTATGATAAACATGTGATCAGTGCGTGAACAGCCACGTGATCAGTGCATGACCACTCACGTGATCAATGGCATGATAGCCACGTGATCAGTGAATGATAGCAACATTATCAGTGCGTGATCAGTCACGTGGTCAGTGTATGATCAGCCACGTGATCAGTGCATGATACCCAAGTGATAAGTGCATGATCAGTCACGTGATCAGTGCATGATCAGCCACGTGATCAGTGCATGATCAGCCACATGACCAGTGCATCCCCAGTCACGTGATCAGTGCATTATATCTACGTGATCAGTGCATGTTCAAGCACGTGATCAGTGCATAATAGCCACGTGATCTGTGCATGATCAGTCAAGTAATCATTGTATGATCAGCCACGTGATAAGTGCATGATAGGCACGTGATCAGTGCAAGATCAGCCACGTGATCACTGCATGATAGCCACGTGATATGTGCATGATCAGTCAAGTGATCATTGTTTGATCAGCCACGTGATCAGTGCATTATAGGCACGTGATCATGGCCTGATAGCCACGTAATCAGTGCATGATCAGTTTCGTGATCGGTGCATGATACCCAAGTGATAAGTGCATGATCAGTCACGTGATCAGTGCATGATCAGCCAGGTGATCAGTGCATGATCAGCCACGTGATCAGTGCATGATGAGCCACGAGACCAGTGCATGATACCCAAGTGAAAAGTGCATGATCAGTCACGTGATCAGTGCATGATCAGCCACGTGATCAGTGCATGATAGCAACATGATCAGTGTTTGATCATCCAGGTGATCAGTTCATGATCAGTCACGTGATCAGTGCATGATAGCCAAGTGATCAGTGCATGATCAGTCACGTGATCCGTGCATGATAGCCACATGATCAGTGCATGATCTGTCACGTGATCAGTGCATGATCAGCCACGTGATCAGTGCATGTTAGCCAAGTGATCAGTGTATGAACAGTCACGGGGTCAGTGCATGATAGCCACGTGATCAGTGCATGATAGCCTCTTAATCAGTGCATGATCTGTCACGTGATCAGTGTATAACATTCACGTGACCAGTACATGCGCTGTCACGTGATAAGTGCAATATAGCTACGTGATCAGTGCATATTCAGTCACGTGATCACTGCATGACCAGCCACGTGATCAGTGCATGATAGCCACATGATCAGTGTATATTCATCCACGTGATGAGTGCATGATAGCCAAGTGATCAGTGCATGATCAGTCACGTGATCCGTGCATGATAGCCACGTGATCAGTGCATGATCTGTCACGTGATCAGTGCATGATGACCACGTGATCAGTGCATGATAGCCAAGTGATCAGTGTATGAACAGTCACGGGGTCAGTGCATGATAGCCCTGTGATCAGTGAATGTTAGCCAGGTGATCAGTGCATGAGAGCCATCTGATCAGTGCATGATCAGCCACTTGATTAGTGCATGATCAGCCACGAGATCAGTGCATGATCATCCACGTTATGAGTGCATGCACAGTCACGTGATCAGTGAATAATAGCCACGTGATCAGTGCATGATCATCCACGTGATCACTGCATGATAGCCACGTGATCTGTGCATGATCAGTTAAGTGATCATTGTATGAGCAGCCACATGATCAGTGCGTGATAGGCACGTGATCAGTGCATGATCAGCCACGTGATCAGTATATGATAGCCACCTGATCAGTGCATGATGATCAGTGAAGTGATCAGTGTATGATCAGTCACATGATCCGTGAATTATAGCCACGCCATCAGTGCATGATCAGCCACGTGATCAGTGCAAGATAGCCATGTGATCAGTGCATGATAGTGAAGTGATCAGTGTATGATCAGTCACATGATCCGTGCATTATAGCCACGCCATCAGTGCATGATCAGCCACGTGATCAGTGCATGATAGCCACGTGAACAGTGCATGGTCAGCCACGTGATCAGTGCATGTTACCCAAGTGATAAGTGCATGATCAGTCACGTGATCAGTGCATGATAGCAAAGTGATCAGTGCATGATCACTCACATGATCCGTGCATTATACCCACGTGATCAGTGCATGATCAGCCACGTGATCAGTGCATGATAGCCACGTGAACAGTGCATGGTCAGCCACGTGATCAGTGCATGATAGCCACGTGATCAGTGTATGATCATCCACGTGAGCAGTGCATGATCAGTCACGTGATCAGTGCATGATAGCCAAGTGATCAATGCATGATCAGTCACGTGATCCGTGCATGATCAGCCACGTGATCAGTGCATGATCAGTCACGTGATCACTGCATGATCAGCCACGTGTTCAGTGCATGATAACCAAGTGATCAGTGTATGAACAGTCACGTGATCCGTGCATGATAGCCACGTGAGCAGTGCATGATCAGTCACGTGATCCGTGGTTGATAGCCACGTGATCAGTACATGATCAGTCACGTGATCAGTGCATGATCAGCCACGAGATCAGTGCATGATCATCCACGTTATGAGTGCATGCACAGTCACGTGATCAGTGAATAATAGCCACGTGATCAGTGCATGATCAGTCACGTGATCAGTGTATGATCAGCCACGTGAACAGTGCGTGCTCACTCAAATGATCAGGGCCTGCTGAGCTGCGTGATTCCTGTCTGCTCATCTGCTTGACAATTGCCAGCTGAGCTGCGTGATTCCTCCCTGTCATCTGCTTGACAATTGCCAGCTGTGCTGCATAATTCCTGCCTGCTCAGCTGCTTAATTATTGCCAGCTGAGCAGCATGATTCGTCAGAGCTGAGGTCCCTGATTATTGCCTGCTGATTGTGGGATTTGTGCCTGCTCAGCTCTTTGATTGTTGCCTCCTGAGGAACATCATCAGTGCATGATAGACACGTGATCAGTGCATGATCAGTCACGTGATCAGTGCATGATCAGGCACGTGATCAGTGCATGATAGCCACGTGATCAGTGCATGATAGCCACCTAATCAGTGCATGATCAGTCACTTGATCAGTGCATGATCTGTCACGTGATCAGTGTATGATATCCACGTGACCAGTGCATCCCCAGTCACGTGATCAGTGCTTTATATCTACGTGATCAGTGCATGTTCAGGCACGTGATCAATGCATGATAGACACATGATCAGTGCATGAGCAGTTACGTGATCAGTGCATGATAGCCACGTGATCAGTGCATGATAGCCACCTAATCAGTGCATGATCAGTCACTTGATGAGTGCATGATCTGTCACGTGATCAGTGTATGATATCCACGTGACCAGTGCATCCCCAGTCACGTGATCAGTGCTTTATATCTACGTGATCAGTGCATGATCAGTCATTTGATCAGTGTATGGTCAGCCACGTGATCAGTGCATGATTAGCCATGGGATCAGTGCATGAACAGGCACGTGAAGAGTCCATGATCAGTCTCGTGATCAGTGTATGATAGCCAGGTTATCAGTGCATTATCAGCCACGTGATCAGTGCATGCACAGTCACCTGATCAGTGTATGATCAGCCATGTTATCAGTGCATGATCCGCAAGGTGATTAGTGCATGATCAGCCACGTGATCAGTGTATGATCAGCCACATGATCAGTGCATGATCAGCCACGTGATCAGTGCATGATCAGCAACGTGATCAGTGCATGCACAGTCACGTGATCAGTGTATGATCAGCCACATGATCAGTGCATACACAGTCATGTGATCAGTGAATGATAGCCATTTGATCAGTGCATGATCAGTCACGTGATCAGTGTATGATCAGCCACGTGAACAGTGCCTAATGAGTCAATTGCCAGCTGAGCCGTCTGATTCCTGCCTATTCAGCCTGTGATGAGTGCATGAGCGGCATGATTCATCTGGCTAGGTGCATGATTATTGCCTGCTGATTGCGTGATCAGTGCCTGCTCTGCTCACGTGATCAGTGCATGATCAGTCACGTGATCAGTGCATGATCAGCCACGTGATCGGTGCGTGATCGGTGCATGATCAGTCGCG
>NW_027218900.1:0-12025 GCF_027580195.1 Bos mutus
TAGAGGAACTCTTCCCTCACCACAAAACCTGGAGTGTCAGGAAAGGCTTTCAGAGCACCATTTCGTTAGGAGTCCATAAGTTGAACCTAGGTAAACCAGGGTTGAGATAAGGAAGAATTTCAGGCAGGGGAAAATAGCATCTTGAAGGCACTATGTGACCAGAAACAGACATTCAAGAAGCAAAAAAATGCCTATGGGATGAAGCCAAAGAGTGCGAGGGGCATTCAGGCAAAGACATCAGAGAAGAGCATTGAGGCAAGCCTGAAGGAAGTAGTCGTATCTTGTATGCACAAGGAAAATCGAAGGCCGTTAGGCAGGAGAGTAAACAGCATTGCATCTACATTTCCAAAGTCATCGCCGCCCACGTCACTAATGACTGGAGGCTCAACTCAAACTCCAAGGAGGACCACTTCACATGAGGTCGACTGAGCCTCACTCGATGTCTGTCAATAACCCAATGCTGGAAGAAGATGGCACAGGAACTCTCCTCACGGTGGTAGGAATGAGGCGTGGGTAGAGCGGTATGAAGAATATAGGTTCGAAGGAACTAAAAGTGGAGATAGCCTATGGTCCAGCAGTCCGACTCCAGGCATAGATCCACCCACGGTATAAGTGAACAAGATAGATGCCCGTTTGGGCACATCTGTCTGTCTTGCGTCTTGTAGCACTTTTATCATCTGCTTGATCGCCTCGAGGCAGGGGGTGGGGCGGGGCGGGGCTCCTCTGGCTGGAGTGGTGCAAGCCGGGATTGCCTGGGGCAAGCCAAAGGAGCCCCAGGTGGAGACAGGACTGCGGTCGTCGGGTGTCCCTGGAAGCCGAATCTCGAATCTGGAGGGCTCGCGGGCGGAGGTAACCCAGGTCTGCCCAGCGGGAGTGGGGCCAGACCACCCGCTCCCAGCGGCCCGGGGAGGAGCTGGGGCTGCGAGGATCCAAGAACCCGGGGCCAGCCGAGGCTGAGGACCTCTTCTGGTGAGCAAAAACCTCGAGCGCACCGGGATTCCCAGGTGGCCTCCCATCAAGATACTAGCAGGCCGACCATAGCAGCTTCGAGATCAGGCGAGATGGGCGCCTTCCAGGCTGAGGCGGTGGCGGCAACGGGCGCCTAGAGCCTTGCACAGCCGCCTCCCGCGCTCTGCCTGCAGGTCGGGCCAGCGGGCGCACCCCTCACCGTCGCGGGGCATGCTGTGCTAGCCCGCACGACCAGGCGGACTCCAGCCTGCTGGCGCTTGACCGCCCCCCCACCCCGAACACACGCCAACACCAGACCAGCAAGCGCCTGGCGGGCGAGGCGAGCTGGACCCCCATTGACGGGAGGTCGATGGCGTGCGTGCGTCTTGTAGCGAGGCCCTGGGGCTGGGCTGAGGTGCCCGGTCCGGCGCCCTCCCGCCGCCCGGCCGCTCCAGACCCGACGCGCCGCTGGGCGGGCCTCCCCCCGATCCAGCCGCTGCTCCAGGCCCGCGGCCCCGGAGTGTCGGTCTTGGCGCCCGCGCCTCCCAACGGGGCCCAGGGCCTCTGAACCTCCTGCGGGCCTAGACATGGCTCAGGCGCCCAACTTGCGGCACCTGTCCGGTGCCCAAACCACCAGAAGCCAGGGGCGGTGCGGCCGGGCGCTCAGCCCCTCCCGCCGCCTGCAGGGGCCCTTTACGCCCCACCCTCGGCCCTCCTGAGAGAACAGGCAGGCCTGGCAGGCACACAGACAGACACACGACACTCCATGCGCACCCACGCCCAAGTGACAGCTGGCTCGCGCCTCCTCAGCCAGAGCCAGGCGCCTGGGAGGCGGGGCCAAACAGGCGGGCGGCTGGCTGTCAGAAGATACAAGAGGCAGAAATACATAGGAGATTTCGAGACAGACTCCAAGGCGGCGAAAGAAATACACAAGCACACACACATGAGTGTGGTCTTTGCAGAAATACTTGTGTTATTAGTTTGCTGGGTTGGCCCAAGCTAATACAACCCATGGACTACGGCCCATCGGGCTCCTCTGTCCGTGGCATTTCCTGACGCGAGATGCTGGGAGTGGGTTGCCATTTTCCTTCTCAGTGGGATCTTCCGACCCAGGGATCAAACCCCAGTCTCCTCTTGTGGATGCCTTGCCATCTGAACCAGGACATTGCTCATTCCCTAGGCAAAATACAAAGAATAGAGCTCGTGTTCTACTAAATGGAAGAATGATTTCCAAAAACAGAAGCTGTCCTTTGTTTTGGTATCTTTGAATCTTTATGTAGTTTCGTTGATTTTTTTTTTACTGTTAAGCTAACCTGAACAAGGCAGAGAGAAACCCAGGTTGAAGCATTGGCCCGTTTTTGGAAAGAGAAACATGTGCAGGTGAGCTCTCTTCCTTTTTGAGATGGTTAAATGCAAAATCTTGATTCAACATATGTTTTGTACTTTATTTCAAATCTGCTGACCGAGCCTAAAGCGTCCAGGAAGAAAGGAGTAGGGGGCAGACACAAGAACAGCCTCCCTTGGTGCCTCGCCTTGGCTGCTTAGTTCCTTCATCTCGGGACTATCATCTAGGCTTCTCTGGTTTTTTTTGTCTGATTCTTGTTTTAGGGGACCGTTTTCGTCACAAGGCTGTCAGCAGTGGGGTAAGGTGGTGTGTGTGAGAGGGAGAGGGAGGAGTATACCCATCTCCACATAGGGCCAATAGACAATCAAGCCCTACCCACTGCATTAGTGCTTAACAATATATGGTATGCGGTGAAGAACCATCCGTATTCCACAGATCCACTCTAGTTAGCTATATTTATGTGTATGGTAAGTCTAGAACCTAGACCTGGAAGCTTTCTGGATGATTACCGTGTACAGAAGTCTCGGGCGTGGAAGATCTTACATTTCTAAGGCCCTCCAGAAAGACACAAGCTTGCACCAGAGCTGATTAAAGTACAAGTATTAGACTCAGCGTTGGAAAGGTCTCCACACCTTTGCTGGAGTCAAACAGTGTCTCTTTGTAAATAGAAAATGGAGACCTACTAGACGTTCTCATGCACTTCTAGAGCATTTGAAAAGCCCTACTTGTAGAAATCTGCTATGCAGGTTCCTTGAAAGCAAGACCCTCTATGTATGGATATGTCTTCATGCCTTAGATTGTACTCGAATATAGTGCCCATCAACCCAGGAAAGGAAAGGAATTGGTGCAAATATACAAGAGATCAAAGTGCACGACCAAGTGACCCCTTGAGGGGCTTCCAAGAGCCTCTGTCTTTTCACACACTAAGTAAATACTGAGCACCTCTGATGAGCTAGGAGGCATGTAATAGGATTTCAGGAATGAAGGCGGAGAGAAGAAGACACAGGTTCCTGCTTTCACTGGGGCGACTCCTAATGATACATCACAGGCAGATCCTTTGAGAACCTATGGGAGCCTCTTAGCTCACCACAAAACCTGGGTGTCAGGAGGCTTTCAGAGCACCATTTCGTTAATCCATAGAGTTGAACCTAAATTAAACCCAGGGTTGAGATGCAGGAAGAATTTCCAGGCAGGGAAAATGGCATCTTGGAAACATGTGACAGAGCTTAGGACATTCAAGAAACAGAAAAATGCCCTGGGATGGAAGCGAAGAGTGCAGAGAGGCATTCCAGGCAAAGACATCAGGAAAGAACGTGAGAGCAAGCCTGAAGGTAATTAAGTATCTTCAATATGCTGGGAAAATCGAGCCGTTGGAGCAGGAGGTGACAACATTGCATCTACATTTCAAAGGTCATCTTGCTCCCACGTCACACTAATGATTAGGCTCAACTCCAAACTCAAGGAGGACCACTTCATGAGTGATTGGGCCTCACTGCGATGTCTGTCAATAACCATGCTGGAAGATGTGGAGCAAAGACTCTCCTCCCACGGTGGTAGGAATAGGCGTGGGGAGGCGGTATGGAAAAAGAATGGAGGTTCCGAAGGAACTAAAAGTGTGAAGTAGCCTATGGTCAGCAGTCGACTCCCAGGCATAGATCCACCCACGGTATAAGTGAACAAGATAGATGCCCCGTTTGGGCACATCTATCTGTGCGTCTTGTGGCAACACATGCGCATCACCAGCGATCTGCTCGAGCAGAGGTGGGGCAGGGCCAGGCTCTGGCTGGATCGGTGCAAGCCAGGATTGCCTGAGGCAAACGAGAGGCCCCAGGTGGAGAGCGGGACTGCAGTCATTAGTGTCCTGGAAGCTTGAATCACGAATCAGGGGCCGGCGAGCGCGCGGAGGCAGCAGGTCTGCAGCGGGAGTGGGGCAACCACCCGCTCCCCGCGGGAGGGGCTGGGGCTGCGGGATCAGGAAATCGGGACAGCGGCTGGCTGGGACCTCTTCTGCTGGGCAAGCCTCGAAGCACCGGGATTTAGGTAATCTCCCATCCAAATAGCGACTGACCTGCCCGCTTCCAGTCAGGCGAGATCGAGCGCCTTCAGGCTGTCTGGCCTGAGCGGTGTGCTTGGCACCGGGGCGCCTAAGGCCTTGCGCGCCTCCCCGCTCTGCCCTGCAGAAACCGGAGCCATGGGCGCACCTCGTCGCGAGGCGTGCTGGCCGGCGCCGACCGCGGCGGACTCAACCTGCTGGCGCCGGCCCGCCCACGAACACCGCCAACACAGACCAGCAAGCGCCTGGCCGGGCCCGGGAGCCCGAGGCCTCAGGACCCCCATTGGCGGGGCGTGCGTCGTCATAGCGTCTTGTGGCGGGGCCTGGGGCTGGAGGCTGAGGGTGCGGAGGTGCCGGCCGCCACCCGCGACCCTCCAGACCGGCGGCTCTCTGGCGACGCCCGATCCCATTAGCTGCTCCGGGCCCCTTGTGACCCCGGAGATTGTCGGTCTTCGGCCGCCCGCCGCCTCCCAACCATGACCCAGGGGCCTCTGAACCTACTGCGGGCCGCCGCTAAGCGGCGCGCCAGGCGCCCAACTTGCGGCACCGCCGGTGCGGCCACCAGAAAGCCGGGGCGCGGTCGGCGGACGCCTCAGCCTCCCTTACGCTATTTGCCTTTGCATAAACCTGTTGCTTCACAGGAAACAGGCAGGCCACAGGGCAGCGCAGACAGACCCACACAGACCTTTCGCCGCGCACCAGCAAGACAGCTGGCCTGCATACCCAGGCCTCCTCAGCCAAACCCAGAGGCATGCTGACCGGGGGCCAGGCAGGCAGGCGGCTGGCTGGCTGTCAGGAATACTGAGGGCAGAAATACATGAGATTTTCGAGACAGACTCCAAGGCAGCAGAAGGAGATACACCACTGCACACACACACACACACACACACACACACACCCAGGTGTGGTCTTCAAATGTATGTTAAGTGGTGCTGGGTTGAGCCTTTAATACAACCCATGGACTCTCGGCCCATCAGGCTCCTCATCCATTAGCATTTCCAGACGGAGATACTGGGAGTGGGTTGTAACACCTTCTCAGTGGGATCTTCCCAGCCAGGATCATTTAGAGTCTCCTGTAGTGGATGCCTTGCCATCTAGACAGGACATTTGCTCATTCCTAGGCAAAATGCAAAATGGGGCTCAATGTTCTACTACGTGGAAGATGATTTCAAAGCAGGGCTGTCGCTGTTGGTATCTTTGAGTCTTTGTATGAACCGTTGAATTTTTTTTACCTGTTAAGGCTAACTGAACAAGGCAGAAAGCAGAGTTGAAAAGCAATTGTGGTTTTGAAGAAACATGTAGGTGAAGCTCTCTTCCTTTTTGAGAGATGGTTAAGTACAAAATCTTGATTCCCTTTGATTTGTACTTTATTTTTAAATCTCCATCAAAACCCCAAAAATCCAGGGAAAAAAGGTAGAGGGGCAAAACACAAAAAAGGCCCCCCTTTTTTTGGGGCCATCGGCCCCTAGTTCCTTCTCCAGGATTTTCATCTGGGGGTTTCCCGGTTTTCAAATTCCCTTTTTCCAGAGGGCGTTTTTTCACAATGTCAACAGTGGGGGGGGGTTTGGGGTTTTGTGGGGGGGGGAAAGCCCCCTTTTTTCCCCAAAGAGGCCCCGTGGAAAACCCGGTACCCACTTCAATTTTGGGGCAACAACAATATCCCCCGGGAAGTGGTGAAAAATGGGAATTTCCCGGGGAAACCACTCCTTGGCTATGATGTTGTGTGGTGGTTGGGGGGCCTGAAACCCGGGGCTTTTTGGGTGTTAAAAAGCCCCCAATCTTAAAAACGATGGAAAGATTTCACATTTCTGCAAAAAACCCCCGAAAGGGAACCACGACTTTAAAAAAAATTTTTTATAAAATATTGGGTCAGCCTTTGGGAAAAATTCCCCCTTTGCTATTAAAGTAAACAAACTTTTTTAAAAAATGGGGCCCACTGAAAAAAATTTACTTTCAAAACATTTAAAAATTCTTATAGAAATCTGCTTACAAGGGGTTTTTAAAAAAGACCCCCTTTTTGGATATTTTTATTCCTTTGGTTTTCCCAAAAATATTATCACAGGAAAAAAAAGAATTGAAAAATTTTAAAAAACCCCAAAGATCAAATTTTTGAACCAATTATTAGGGCTTCCAAAAACTTTTTGCCCCCACTAAATTTAAAAACCCCTACGATGAGCTGGGGAAATTTAAAGAAATTTTCCCCGGAATGGCGGGGGGAAGACCAAAATTTTCCTTTTCTGGGGGGACTCTGGTGTTCCTCACAAAGATCCAGGGAACCTTAAAAGGGCCTCTTCCTCCACAAAACCTGGGGTCAAAAAAGGCTTTTCCCGAAAAACACCATTTCCCCTTTTTGGGGTCCCTAAGGGTTAATATAAACCAAAAGGGGTTTAAAATTGGGGAAATTTAGGGAGGAAAATAGCATCTTAAAAGGGTTTTAAAACCCGGGAAAAATTTGGACATTCCCCCCGGAAAAAGCCTATGGGGTGGGGCCAAGAGTGCAGAGGGCATTCCCGGAAAAACATCGAGAAAGAACTGGAGCAAGCCCGAAAGGAAGTAGTGGGTTTTTCAATTATGCTGGGAAAAACCCTTGGGCAGGGGGGAAAGGTTTTTTTTGCCCTTTCCAAAGGGGCATCTTTTCCCCGTCCCAAATTGGGGCCCCCTCCCCCTCCCGGGGGGGTTTACCCAAGTCACTGGGCCTCCTTTTAATGTCTGTAAAAACCTTTTCTTTAGAAGATGTGGGGAAAACTTTCCCCGGTTAAAATAGGGAAAAGGGGGTGGGTAAGCCCTTTTGGAAAAAAAATATGGAAAATTCCCCGGGGAAAGGCTAAAAAATGGGAAAAAAAATTTTTGGTCCAACGTCGACTCCCCGGGTTAGTCCAAGGGATAAGTGGCAAGATAGGTCCCCGTTTGGGGGACTATCTGTGGGGTTTGTGCCTTTTTTCGGTTTTTGCGTGCCCCGGGGCCCGGGGGGGGGGCCCGGGGGGGGGCTCTGGGGGGAGGGGGTGGCCCGGGGTTCCTGAGGCGGGAAAGGCCCCCCGGGGGGGGCCGGGATTTTCCCCTCCCTCGGGGTGTCTGGAAGCCCAATTTCAATCTGGAGGGGGTCGGGGCATTGAACCAGGTCTGCCGGGGATGGGGCCCGGGCCCCCGTCCCCCGGGGGGGGGGGGCCCCGGGGGTGCAGAGGATCAGGAAAAAAGGGACGGGCGAGGGGGGTGGGGCCTCTTTGCCTTGGCAAAAACCCGGCCCAGGTTGGGTGGTCTCCATCCCGGGGGGCTCGGCCCGCCGCTTGGGCCCAGATCAGGCGAATCGGGCGCCTTAGCTTCTGGCCTGGGCGGGTGATTGGCTCGGGGGGCCCCGGGCCCGGGAAGCCGCCCCCTTCGTCTGCCCTGGGGGCCAGCGGGCCCGCACCCGTCGCGGGGCCTTTCTGTTGAAAACCGACCCGCGCCCGGGCTCCCGCCCCGGCTTTCCCGAGCCCCCAAAAACCCGGGCCGGGAAACGCCCGGCGGGGGCCCCGGGGGCCAAACCAGGCCCCCGGCCGGGGGGGGGCGTGCGGTTGGGGGCCGGGGGGCAAAAGGGGGCCGGGGCCGGGGCTGGGGGATCTGGCGCCCCCCCCCCCGGCCCCAGACCGGCCCGCGGGGGCCCCCCAGGGCCGGGCCTTTTTCCCCATCCCATTTGCTCCCGGCCCGCGCGGCCCCGGGGGTGTCGGTCGGCGCCCCTCCCCCCGGCCCCGGGGGTCTGAACCTCCGGGCCAAACGGGCGAAACCGGGCCCAACGCCCCGGGACCTTCCCGGGGCCCCAAACCCGAACCAGGGGGGGGCGGCCCGGCCGGGGGCCCCCCCCGGCCTCCGCCTCAAGGCCCCCCCCCCACGCCGGCCCCCGCCTTCCCGAGGGGGGCAGGCCCGGCCCGGCCCGGCCTTTGAACAGGCACCAAACCTTTGCCGCCCCCGCCAGGGACAGCCCGGCCTCCCAAACTCCTCAGCCAGAGCCAGAGGCGCCCGGGGGGCGGGGCCCGGCAGGCCGGCGTGACTGTTCCCGGAAGGAAAACAGAGCAGAAAACCCTGAAATTGGGACCGGGGCTCCAAGGCGGGGAAGGAAAAATACACACACCACACCACCCACCCACCCCGAGTGTGGTCTTTGGGGTCCCTTTTGTTGTAATTTCCCGGGGTTTAGCCCCAAAAATAAACCCCGGGTGTTGCCCCAAAATTCTGTCTTTGGGATTTCCCCGCAGGTCCCGGGGTGGGGTTTCCATTTCCTTTCCGGCCCCGGGTCTTCCCCCGGTAAACCCCCTTTCCCGGCCCATTTAATCTGAACCCGGACATTGTTTAAATTCCCCGGCAAAATTTTAAATAAATCTGTTCTTAAAAGGAAAACAATTTTTAAACCAAAACTTTTTCCTTTTTTGGTATCTTTGAATCTTTATGATTTTTTTTGGTTTTTTTAGTTAAAACCTTAAAAATGAACAAGGCAAAAAAACCCAGGTTTAAAAAAAATTGGGTTTAAAGAAACTGTGCAGTGACTCTCTTCCTTTAAAGATGGTTAAATGCAAAAAATTGGGTTTAAACCCTTGACTTTTTGCCTTTTTTTCAAATCTCCCGGCAAAACCTAAGCGTCCGGAAAAAAGGAATAGGGGCGGGGACAAAAACCCTTTTCCCCCGGGGGCCCTTCAACCCGTTCTTAGTTCCTTTCTCAAAGGGCTATCATCTGGGCCTCTGGTTTGTCCTGATTTTGGAGGCGTTTGCAAAAAAGGCTGTCAACGGGGAGGGGTGGGGTTTTGGGTGTGGGGGGGGAGGGGGGTTTTCCATTCCCCGGGCCCCGTGGACAACCAGGCCCTCCCCCTGCAAATGGGCCGCAACAATAAAGGGAATGCCGGGGAACAATCGTTTCCCGGGGTCCCCTCCGGTGGCTACCCCCCTGGGGTGTCTGGTGGTCTGGAACCCGAACCCGGGAAAAATTTTTTTGGGGAATTCAAAAGAAACACCAAAAGTCTGGGCGATGGAAGATCTTCACCCCTTTTTTGCAAAAACCCACACCTCCAAAAAGAACCCCAAAATTTTTCCAAATGGGCAGGTTTAAATAATTTGGGCTCAGCGTTGGGAAAGGGCTTTTTTTTCCCCCCTATGGAAAAAAAGCGGTTTTTTTCTTTAAAAAGAAAATGGGGTTTTGAACTTACATCCCTTTTAAACTTTAAAACCCCAACCTTGGGAAAACTGTATCGGGGTTCCTTTAAACAAGACCCCCTATTATGGGGTAAATTTTTCTGTTTAAAAAAGCCCCCGAAATAGTGTCCCCCCAACCCGGGAAAGGGAAAAATTGAAAGCCAAAATAAAAAAATCCCAAAGTTGACCAAGTGACCCCTTGAGGCCCAAAAAACTTTTTTTCTTTTCCCCCAAGTAAAAACGACACCTCCCAAAATGGGAGAGGCATGTAAAAATTTCCAGGAAAAGAAAGCGGAGAAAAGAAAACAAGTTCTGCTTTCCCGGGCACCTTGATACATCACAGGCAGATCCTTTTGGGGAACCCCATGAGGCCCTTCCCCCCACCCAAAAACCCGGGTGTCGGGAACTTTCCCGGGCAAACCCTTTGGGGTTAAATCCCCGGGTTTGAACCCAAGGGAAACCCGGGGTTTGAGATGAAAGGGAATTTCAGGCGGAAAATAGCATCTTGGAAAGGCTAGGACCAGGGGAAAAAGGACATTAAAAAAGAAAAATGCCCATGGGATGGAACCCAAAAGTGCGAAGGGGGATTCCCGGCAAAAAAACATCAGAAAGAGGTGAAAAGGGGAATTTTAAGGGAAATAGTCTTTTCTTCAATATGCTGGGGAAAAAAATCCGAGGCCCTTGGGCAGGAGGTAAAAGATTGCTCTCCATTTTCCCAAAATCCATTTGCTCCAGGATAAGAAAGGGTCAACTCCAAAACAAGGGGGACCACCACAGAGTCGGCTGGGCCTCCACTGCGATGCCTTTAATAACCCCATGTGGGGAAAATGTGGAAAAGGGCCCCCTCCTCCCCCGGTGAAATAAAATAAGGGGTGGGGTGGCGGTTGGAAAAAAAATATGGGGTTCGGAAAGGCTTAAAAATGGGGAAGGGGAGCCTTGGTCAAACCCCCCGGGAAAGGGGTCCACCCCGGAAAAAGTGGGGCAAGATAGATGCCCCTTTGGCACTTATCTTTCTTTTGGAAAATTTTCGCCTCCGGATCGCCCAGGCAGAAGGGGGGGCGGGGCGGGGGTCTGGTGGAGTCGGTGGCCCCCTTCCCGAGGAACCAAAGGGGTTAAGGGGGAGGGAGGGCTGCCGGTGTAGGTGTCCTGGGGAAGGGAATGCGGGGGGGCCCGCGGGCATGGGAGGCGGGGTCTGCAGGGGGTGGGGCCCGGCCCCCGCTCCCCCGGCCCGGGGGGCTGGGGCTGCGGGGGATCAAATCGGGGCGGCGGGGGGGCTGGACCTCTTCTGCTGGCAAAACCTAAAACACCGGGGGCCCCCCGGTGGTTTTCCCCCGGAAAACCCCCAGGCCCGGCCCTGGCCCTTTGGGTCAGGCGAATCGGGCGCCTTCGGCGGAACCCGGGCCCGGGCGGTGGCCCGGGGGCTCGGGGCCCTGGGCCGCCCCCGCCTCCCGGCTCGCCCCTGCGGGGGGGGGCCGGGCCCCACCCTCTCGCCCAAGGGGATCTGCCGGCGCCCGCGACCGGCGGACTCCCCCCGTGGGGCCCGGGCGCCAACCCCCGCCAGCAAAGGGCCCGGCGGCCCGAAGGGCCGGCCCGGACCCCTTTCCCGGGGGGGTCCCTGCGTCGTCTTGGGGCCTGGGGCTGGGCAGGTGTGGGAAGATCTCGACGCCTCCCACCGCGTGCAGGCGGCGCGCTTCGGCTGAGCCGGGCCTCCCGATCCCATTCGCTGCTCAGGCCCTTGCCGACCCGAAAGTGTCGGTCTTGGCGCCGCCTCCCAACCCAGCGACCCAGGGCCTCTGAACCTCCCTGCGGGCCTCGGCATGGCGAAACTTGGCGCCAGCTTGCGGCACCTGTCCCGGTGCCAGCCCTGAAGCCGGGCGCGGTCGGCCCGGGCGCCTCAGCCTCCCGCCCGCACTGCAGGCCCCCAGCACCCCGCCAGGCCCTCGACCTTCCTGAGAGACAGGCGAGCCACAGCCAGGCACAAGACAGACCACAGACACTGCGCGCGCACCCATGCCGTGGAGACAGCTGGCCTCGCCATCCTCCAGCCCAGAGGCCAGGCCTGGGAGGCAGGGCCAGGCGAGCAGGCGTGGCTGGCTGTCAGGAAGACTACAGAGGCAGAAATATGAAGATTCGAGACCCAGACTCCAAGGCGGCAAGGAGATACACACACACACACACACACACACACTTGAGTGTGGTCTTTAGAAGCTCTTGTGTTCGTAGTTGCTACGGACGATTCTTTAATACAACCCATGGACTACGGCCCATCAAACCTCTGTCATTAGCATTTCCAAGCGAGGATACTGGGTGATTCCATTTCCTTACCAGTAGGATCTTCCGACCAGGGATCAAACCCAAGTCTCACCTGCAACGCGGATGCCTTACCATCTAAGACAGGACCTTTATCATTCCCTGACAAAATACCCAAAGAATAAGCTCGTGTTCTAGTGAAGATGATTTCAAAAACAGAGCTGTCCTTTATTTGGTATCTTTGAATCTTTATATGAATTTAGATTTTACTG
>NW_027218901.1:0-12882 GCF_027580195.1 Bos mutus
ATTACCTGGCTATCGTGCACTGATCACGTGGTTGATCATACACTGATCACGAGACTGATCATGCACTGATCACGTCTATATCATGGACTGATCACATGACTGCCCATGCATTGATCACGTGGATGATCATACACTGATCATGTGACAGATCATGCAGTGATCACGTGGCTATCATGCACTGATCAAGTGGCTGATCATACTATGCTCCCGAAACTGATCATGCACTGATCACGTGGCTATCATGCACTGCTCACGTGGCTGATCATGCAATGATCACGTGACTGATCATGCACTGATCACATGGCTATCATGCACTGATTACTTGGCTGGTCATACACTGAACACGTGCCTGGTCATGCACTGATCACGTGGCTGATCATGCACTGATCACGTAATTGATCATGCACTGATCATGTGGCTGATCATGCACTGCTCACGTGTCTGGTCATGCAATGATCACGTAGCTACCATATAATGGTCACGTGATTCATCATGCACAGATCACGTAAATGATCATGCACTGTTCACGTGACTGATCATGTACTAATCACGTGCCTGTTCATGCACTGATCACGTGGCTGATCATGCACTGATCACGTGACTGATCATGCACTGATCACGTGGCTGAACATGCACTGATCACGTGGCTATAACGCACTGCTCACGTAGCTGATCATGCAATGATCACGTAGCTACCATGTACTGGTCACATGACTGATCATGCACTGATCTCGTGACTGATCATGCACTGATCACGTGGCTATCATGCACTACCCACGTGGCTGATCATGCAATGATCATGTAGCTACCATGTATGGGTCACGTGAGTGATCATAAACCCATCAGATGACTGACCATGCACTGATCACGTGGCTATCATGCACTGCTCACGTGGATCATCATGCAATGATCACGTGACTGATCATGCACTGATCACATGGCTATCATGCACTGATTACTTGGCTGGTCATACACTGAACACGTGCCTGGTCATGCACTGATCACGTGGCTGATCATGCACTGATCACGTAATTGACCATGCACTGATCATGTGGATGATCATGCACTGCTCACGTGTCTGGTCATGCAATGATCATGTAGCTACCATATAATGGTCACGTGATTCATCATGCACAGATCACGTGAATGATCATGCACTGTTCACGTGACTGATCATATACTAATCACGTGCCTGATCATGCACTGATCACGTGGCTGATCATGCACTGATCACGTGACTGATCATGCACTGATCACGTGGCTGAACATGCACTGATCACGTGGCTATAACGCACTGCTCACGTAGCTGATCATGTAATGATCACGTAGCTACCATGTACTGGTCACATGACTGATCATGCACTGATCTCGTGACTGATCATGCACTGATCACGTGGCTATCATGCACTACCCACGTGGCTGATCATGCAATGATCATGTAGCTACCATGTATGGGTCACGTGAGTGATCATAAACCCATCAGATGACTGACCATGCACTGATCACGTGGCTATCATGCACTGCTCACGTGGCTGATCATACACTGATCACCTGCCTGGTCATGCACAGATCACGTGACTAATCATGAACTGATCATGCGGCTATCATGCACTGTTCACCTGGCTCATAATGCACTGATCACGTGGCTATCATGCAATGATCACGTGGCTATCCTGCACTGATCACATGAATATAATGCACTGATCACGTGGCTGATCATGCAATGATCATGTAGCTACCATGTACAGGTCACGTGAATGATCATACACCCATCAGGTGACTGATCATGCACTGATCACGTGGCTATCCTGCACTGATCACGAGACTGATCATGCACTTATCACGTCTATATCATGCACTGATCACATGACTGCCCATGCACTGATCACGTGGATGATCATACACTAATCATGTGACAGATCATGCACTGATCACGTGGCTGATCATGCACTGATACCGTTACTGAGCATGGACTGATCACATGACTATCATGTAGTGATCACGTGACTTAATGGCGCTGATCATGTGACTGATCATGCGCTGATCATGTTTGCTATCATACACTGATCATGAGCCTCTGGAGGCAATAAAAAAAGAGCTGAGTAGGCACGAATCAAACAGTCAGCAGGCAATAATCATGGAACTCAGCTGTGAGGAATCATGCTGCTCAGCTGGCAATAATCAAGCAGCTGAACAGGCAGGAATTACACAGCACAGCTGGCAATTGTCAAGCAGATGACAGGCAGGAATCGTGCAGCTCAGCTGGCAATTGTCAAGCAGATGAGCAGACAGTAATCACGCAGCTCAGCAGGCCCTAATCATGTGACTGAGCATGCACTGTTCACGTGGCTGATCATACACTGATCACGTGATTGATCATGCACTGATCACTTGGATATCATGCACTGATCACGTGGCTGATCATACACTGTTCACGTGTCTGACCATGCACTGATCACGTGGCTGATCATACACTGCTCACGTAACTGATCATGCACTGATCACGTGGCTATCATGCACTGAATACGTGGCTGAACATGCACTGTTCACGTGGCTGATCAAACACCTGTCACGTGACATACCATGCACTGATCACGTGGCACTCATGCACTGATCACGTGGCTGATCATACTCTGCTCACGTAACTCATCATGCACACATCACGTGGCTATCATGCACTGCTCACGTGGCTCGTCATGGAATGATCACGTAGCTACCATATACTGGTCACGTGACTGATCATGCACAGATCACGTAAATGATCATGCACTGTTCACGTGTCTGATCATGTACTGATCACGTGACTGATAATGCACTGATCACGTGGCTATCATGCTCTGCTCACGTGGCTGATCATGCAACGATCACGTAGCAACCATGTACTGGTCTCGTGACTGATCATGCACTGGTCACGTAATTGATCCTGCACTGATCACGTGGCTCATCACGCACTGATCCGGTGGCTGATCACACACGTATCACGTGACTGATCATGCACTGATCACGTGGGTATCATGCACTGATCACGTGGCTGATCATGCAATGATCACGTAGCTACCATGCACTGGTCACGTGACTGATCATGCACTGATCACGTGGTTATCATGCACTGCTCACGTGGCTGATCATGGAATGATCACACAGCTACCATGTACTGGTCACATGACTGATCATGCACTGATCACGTATTTGATCATGCATTGATCACCTGGTTTATCATGCATTGATCATGTGAGTGATCCTGCACTGATCACGTGGCTATCATGCACTGATCACGTGAATATCATGCACTGACACGTGGCTGATCATCATGCACTCTATCATGCACTGATCACGTGGCTGATCACATGCACTGATCACGTGACTGATCATGTACAGATCACGTGACTAATCATGAAGTGATCACGTGGCTATCCTGCACTGATCACGTGGATATCATGCACTGATCACGTGGCTGATCACACACTGATCACGTGACTGATCACGCACTGATCACGCTGATCACGCGCACTGATCACGCAATGATCGCGCGGCTATCATGCACTGATCACGTGACTGATCATGCACTGATCGTGGCTATCATGCACTACTCACGTGGCTGATCATGCAATGATCACGTGGCTATCATGTACCTGTCACGTGACTGACCATACACCCATCAGTTGACTTATCATGCACTGATCACGTGCTGATCGTGGATGATCATGCACTGATCACGAGACTGATCATGCACTGATCATGTCTATATCATGCACTGATCACATGACTGCCCATGCACTGATCACGTGGATGATCATACACTGATCATGTGACAAATCATGCAGTGATCACGTTGCTATCATGCACTGATCAAGTGGCTGATCATACTCTGCTCCCGATACTGATCATGCACTGATCACGTGGCTATCATGCACTGCTCACGTGGCTGATCACACACGTATCACGTGACTGATCATGTACAGATCACGTGACTAATCATGAAGTGATCACGTGGCTATCCTGCACTGATCACGTGGATATCATGCACTGATCACGTGGCTGATCACACACGTATCACGTGACTGATCATGCACTGATCACGTGGATATCATGCACTGATCACGTGGCTATCATGCACTGATCACGTGGCTTATCATGCAATGATCACGTACCTGCCATATACTGGTCACATGACTTATCATGCACTGATCACCTAATTGATCATGCCCTCATCACCTGGCTTATCATGGATTGATCATGTGACTGAACATGTGCTGATCATGTTTGGTGTCACACACTGATCATGTGTCTCTGAAGGCAATGAACATAGAGCTGAGTAGGCAGGAATCAGTCAGCAGGCTATAATCATGGAACTCAGCTCTGAGAAATCATGCTGCTCAGCTGGCAATAATCAAGTAGATGAGCAGGCAGGAATTACGCAGCACAGGTGGCAATTGTCAAGGAGATGACAGGCAGGAATCGTGCAGCTCAGCTGGCACTTGTCAAGCAGATGAGCAGACAGTAATCACGCAGCTCATCAGGCCCTGATCACGTGACTGAGCATGCACTGTTCACGTGGCTGATCACACCTGATCACGTGACTGATCATGCACTGATCACGTGACTGATCATGCACGTGATTGATCATCACTGATCACGTAGCTATCTTGCACTGATCACGTGGCTGATCATACACTGATCACGGACTGATCATGCACTGATCACGCGCTGATCATGCACTGATTGATTATCATGCACTCTGATCATGCACTGATCACGTGGATGATCATATCACGCACTGATCACGTGACTGACCATGCACTGATCACGTGACTGATCATGCACTGATCACGTGGCCATCATGCACTGATCACGTGGCTGATCATGCAATGATCACGTAGCTGATCATGTACCGGTCACGTGACTGATCATACACCCATTCACGTGACTGATCATGCACTGATCACGTGGCTATCATGCACTGCTCACCTGGCTGATCATGCAATGATCACGCAGCTACCATGTACTGGTCACATGACTGATCATGCACTGATCACGTGACTGATCATGCACTGATCACTTGGCTATCATGCTATCATGCACTACTCACGTGGCTGTTCATGCAATGATCATGTAGCTACGATGTACCGGTCACGTGACTGACCATACACCCATCAGGTGACTGATCATGCACTGATCACGTGGCTATCATGCACTGATCACGAGACTGATCATGCACTGTTCACGTCTATATCATGCACTGATCACATGACTGCCCATGCACTGATCACGTGGATGAACATACACTGATCATGTGACAAATCATGCAGTGATCACGTTGCTATCATGCACTGATCAAGTGGCTGATCATACTCTGCTCCCGAAACTGATCATGCACTGATCACGTAATTGATCATGCACTGATCAGGTGACTTATCATGCACTGATCTCGTGGCTGATCATGCATGGCTCACGTGGCTGATCATGCAATGATCACGTAGCTGATCATGCACTGATCACGTGACTGATCATGCACTGATCACGTGACTGATCATGCACTGATCACGTGGCTGATCATGCACTGATCACGTGGCTGATCATACACTGATCACGTGACTGATCATGCACTGATCACGTGACTGATCATGCACTGATCACGTGGCTGATCATGCACTGATCACGTGACTGATCATGCACTGAACACGTGGCTATCATGCACTGATCACTCTGATCATGGCTGATCACGCAATGATCATGCACTGATCACCGTGATGTACTGATCACATGACTGATCATGCACTGATCACGTGGCTGATGATACACTGATCACGTGGCTGATCATGCAATGTTCATATAGCTACCATGTACCCGATCACGTGACTGATCATACACCAATCAGGTGACTGATCATGCACTGATCACGTGGCTATCATACACTGTTCACATGGCTGCTCATACACTGATCACCTGCCTGATCATGCACTGATCACGTGACTAATCATGAACTGATCACGCGTGGCTGATCATGCACTGATCACGTGGCTGATCATGCACTGATCACCGCTGATGAGCACTGACTGATCACTGCGTGGCTGATCATGTAGTGATCACGTGACTTAATGGTGCTGATGATGCTGATCATGTGTGCTATCATACACTGATCATGTGCCTCTGGATCAGGCAATAAACAAAGAGCTGAGTAGGCACAATCAAACAGTCAGCAGGCAATAATCACGTGGAAATCACCTGATCATGCTGAATCATGCTGCTCAGCTGGCAATAATCAAGCAGCTGAGCAGGCAGCTGATCACGCAGCATCGTGGCTGCTGGCAATTGTCAAGCAGATGATCAGACAGTAATCACGCTGCTCAGCAGGCCCTGATCACGTGACTGAGCATGCACTGTTCACGTGGCTGATCATGCATTGATCACGTGATTGATCATGCACTGATCACGTGGATATCATGCACTGATCACGTGGCTGATCATGCAGTGTTCTCGTGTCTCACCATGCACTGATCACGTGGCTGATCACACACTGATCACGTGACTGATCATGCACTGATCACGTCTATATCATGCACTGATCACAAGGCTGATCATGCACTGATCACGTGGATGATCATGCATGATCATGTGACATATCATGCAGTGATCACGTGGCTATCATGCACTGATCAAGTGGCTGATCATACTCTGATCACGAAACTGATCATGCACTGATCACGTGGCTATCATGCACTGCTCACGTGGCTGATCATGCACTGATCACGTAGCTACCATGTACTGATCACGTGAGTGATCATGCACTGATCACGTGATTGATCATGCACTGATCAGGTGACTTATCATGCACTGTTCACGTGATTGATCATGCACTGATCACGTGACTGATCATGCACTGATCACGTGGCTATCATGCACGATCACGTGACTGATCATGCACTGATCACATAGCTGATCATGTACTGATCACATGACTGATCATGCACTGATCACGTGACTGATCATGCACTGATCACGTGACTGATCATGCACTGATCACGTGGCTGATCATGCAATGATCACGGGGCTGACCATGTGATCATTGATGGCGCTGACTGATCATGCACTGATCACGTGACTGATCATACACCCATCACGTGACTGATCATGCACTGATCACGTGGCTATCATGCACTGATCACGTGGCTGATCATGCACTGATCACGTGGCTGACCATGCACTGATCACGTGGCTGATCATGCACTTTTCTCGTAACTGATCATGCACTGATCACGTGGCTATCATGCACTGATCACGTGACTGAACATGCACTGTTCACGTGACTGATCAAACACTGATCACGTGCTGATCATGCACTGATCACGTGGCTGATCATGCACTGATCACGTGGCTGATCATCACTGCTCACGTAACTGATCATGCACTGATCACGTGGCTGATCATGCACTGATCACGTGGCTGATCATGCACTGATCACGTGGCTGATCATGCACTGATCACGTGACTGATCATGCACTGATCACGTGACTGATCATGCACTGATCACGTGTCATGATCATGCACTGATCACGTGACTGATCATGCACTGATCACGTGGCTATCATGCACTGATAACGTGGCTGATCATGCACTGATCACGTGGCTGATCATGCACTGAGCATCACGTGGCTATGCATGCACTGATCACGTGACTGATCATGCACTGATCACGTGGTGATCACTGAGCTCACGTGGCTGATCATGCACTGCTCATCATCATGCACTGATCAGGTGGCTGATCATGCACTGATCACGTGACTGATCATGCACTGATCACGTGGGTGATCATGCACTGATCACGTGGCTGATCACGCACTGATCACGTGGCTGATCATGCACTGATCACGTGACTGATCATGCACTGATCACGTGGACTGATCATGCACTGATCACGTGGCTGATCATGCACTGATCACACAGCTGATCATGCACTGATCACGTGGACTGATCATGCACTGATCACGTGGCTGATCATGCACTGATCACCTGGTTTATCATGCACTGATCACGTGGCTGATCATGCACTGATCACGTGGCTATCATGCACTGATCACGTGGCTGATCATGCACTGATCACGTGGCTACCATCATACTGGATCACGTGACTGATCATGCACTGATCACGTGGCTGATCATGCATGATCACGTGACTGATCATGTACTGATCACGTGACTGATCATGCACTGATCACGTGGCTGATCATGCACTGATCACGTGGCTATCATGCACTGATCACGTGGCTGATCACACACATGATCACGTGACTGATCATGCACTGATCACATGGCTGATCATGCACTGATCACGCTATCTGATCATGCACTGATCACGTGACTGATCATGCACTGATCACGTGGCTGATCATGCACTGATCACGTGGCTGATCATGCACTGATCACGTGGCTATCATGCATGTCACCTGTCATCATGCACTGATCACGTGGCTCATTGACTTATCATGCACTGATCACGTGGATATCATGCACTGATCATCGTGACTGATCATGCACTGATCACGTGGCTGATCATGCACACTGATCACGTGACTGATCATGCACTGATCACGTGGATGATCATGCACTGATCACGTGACTGATCATGCACTGATCACGTGGCTTATCATGCACTGATCACGTGGCTGATCACTGATCACGATACTGATCATGCACTGATCACGTGGCTATCATGCACTGATCACGTGGCTGATCACACACTGATCACGTGACTGATCATGCACAGATCACGTGACTAATCATGAACTGATCACGTGGCTATCATGCACTGATCACGTGGATATCATGCACTGATCGTGGCTGATCACTGATCACGCTGATGATCGTACTGATCACGTGACTGATCATGCACTGATCACGTGGCTATCATGCACTGATCACGTGGGCTGATCATGCACTGATCACGTGGCTGATCATGCAAATGATCACGTAGCTGCCATATACTGGTCACATGACTGATCATGCACTGATCACCTAATTGATCATGCACTCATCACCTGGCTGATCATGCATTGATCACGTGACTGAACATGCACTGATCATGTTTGGTGTCACACACTGATCATGTCTCTCTGAAGGCAATGATCATAGAGCTGAGTAGGCACTGATCAGTCAGTCAGGCTATAATCATGGAACTCAGCTCTGACTGATCATGCTGCTCAGCTGGCAATAATCAAGTAGATGAGCAGGCACACTGATCACGTGCACTGGTCATGCACTGATCACGGACTGACAGGTGGCTGATCGTGCAGCTCAGCTGGCAATTGTCAGCGTGATGATCAGACACTAATCACGTGACTCATCATGCTGATCACGTGACTGATCATGCACTGTTCACGTGGCTGATCATGCACCTATCACGTGACTGATCATGCACTGATCACGTGACTGATCACTGATCACGTGACTGATCATGCACTGATCACGTGGCTATCTTGCACTGATCACGTGGCTGATCATGCACTCATCACGGACTGATCATGCAATGATCACTGATCGCTATCACGTGCATTGATTACGTGGCTGATCATGCACTGATCACGTGGCTGATCATGCACTGATCACGTGACTGATCATGCACTGATCACGTGACTGATCATGCACTGATCACGCGTGGCCATCATGCACTGATCACGTGGCTGATCATGCAATGATCATGACTATCATGCACTGATCACGTCATTACTATCACGTGATCATCACCCATCAGGTGACTGATCATGCACTGATCACGTGGCTATCATGCACTGATCACCTGGCTGATCTTGCAATGATCACGCAGCTGATCATGTACTGGTCACATGACTGATCATGCACTGATCACTTGACTGATCATGCACTGATCACTTGGCTGATCATGCACTACTCACGTGGCTGTTCATGCAATGATCACGTAGCTGATCATGTACCGGTCACGTGACTGACCATACACTCATCAGGTGACTGATCATGCACTGATCACGTGGCTGATCATGCACTGATCACGGACTGATCATGCACTGATCACGTCTATATCATGCACTGATCACGTGACTGCCCATGCACTGATCACGTGGCTGAACATACACTGATCATGTGACTGATCATGCAGTGATCACGTTGCTATCATGCACTGATCACGTGGCTGATCATACTCTGCTCACGAAACTGATCATGCACTGATCACGTAATTGATCATGCACTGATCACGTGACTGATCATGCACTGATCACGTGACTGATCATGCACTGATCACGTGGCTGATCATGCAATGATCACGTGGCTGATCATGCACTGATCACGTGACTGATCATGCACTGATCACGTGACTGATCATGCACTGATCACGTGGCTGATCATGCACTGATCACGTGGCTGATCATACACTGATCACGTGACTGATCATGCACTGATCACGTGACTGATCATGCACTGATCACGTGGCTGATCATGCACTGATCACGTGGCTGATCATGCACTGATCACGTGGCTATCATGCACTCCTCACGTGGCTGATCATGCAATGATCACGCAGCTATCATGTACTGGTCACATGACTGATCATGCACTGATCACGTGGCTGATCATGCACTGATCACGTGGCTGATCATGCAATGATCATGTAGCTACCATGTACCGTCACGTGACTGATCATGCACTGATCACGTGACTGATCATGCACTGATCACGTGGCTATCATGCACAATGTTCACATGGCTGATCATGCACTGATCACCTGCCTGGTCATGCACAGATCACGTGACTAATCATGCACTGATCACGTGGCTATAATGCACTGATCACGTGGCTGATCATGCACTGATCACACGTGACTGAGCATGGACTGATCACATGACTATCATGTAGTGATCACGTGATCTTAATGGTGCTGATCATGCACTGATCATGTGTGCTATCATACACTGATCGTGCCTCTGGAGGCAATAAACAAAGAGCTGAGTAGGCACGAATCAAACAGTCAGCAGGCAACAATCATGGAAATCACCTGTGAGGAAATCATGCTGCTCAGCTGGCTAATCAAGCAGCTGATCAGGTGGGAATTACGCAGCACAGCTGGCATTGTGGCAGATGATCAGACAGTAATCACGTGGCTCAGCAGGCCTGATCACCTGACTGAGCATGCACTGATCACGTGGCTGATCATCCATTGATCACGTGATTGATCATGCACTGATCACTTGGATATCATGCACTGATCACGTGGCTGATCATGCACTGATCATCTGGTGCACTGATCACGTGGCTACCATGCACTGATCACTGTCACGTGGCTGATCACACACTGATCACGAGACTGATCATGCACTGATCACGTCTATATCATGCACTGATCACAAGACTGCCCATGCACTGATCACGTGGATGATCATACACTGATCATGTGACATATCATGCAGTGATCACGTGGCTATCATGCACTGATCAAGTGGCTGATCATACTCTGCTCCCGAAACTGATCATGCACTGATCACGTGGCTATCATGCACTGCTCACGTGGCTGATCATGCAATGATCACGTAGCTACCATGTACTGGTCACGTGAGTGATCATGCACTGATCACGTAATTGATCATGCACTGATCAGGTGACTTATCATGCACTGTTCACATGATTGATCATGCACTGATCACGTGACTGATCATGCACTGATCTCGTGGCTATCATGCACGTCTCACTTGACTGATCATGCAATGATCACATAGCTACCATGTACTGGTCACATGACTGATCATGCACTGATCATGTGACTGATCATGCACTGATCACGTGGCTATCATGCACTACTCACGTGGCTGATCGTGCAATGATCATGTAGCTACCATGTACCGGTCACGTGACTGATCATACACCCATCAGGTGACTGATCATGCACTGGTCACGTGGCTATCATGCACTGTTCACGTGGCTGATCATATATTGATCATCTGGCTATCATGCACTCATTACCTGGCTATCGTGCACTGATCACGTGGTTGATCATACACTGATCACGAGACTGATCATGCACTGATCACATCTATATCATGCACTGATCACATGACTGCCCATGCACTGATCACGTGGATGATCATACACTGATCATGTGACAGATCATGCAGTGATCACGTGGCTATCATGCACTGATCAATTGGCTGATCATACTCTGCTCCTGAAACTGATCATGCATTGATCACGTGGCTATCATGCACTGCTCACGTGGCTGATCATGCAATGATCACGTATCTACCATATACTGGTCACCTGAGTGATCATGCACCTATCACGTAATTGATGTTTGGTGTCACACACTGATCATGTGCATCTGGAGGCAATGAACAAAGAGCTGAGTAGGCAGGAATCAGCCAGCAGGCTATAATCATGGAACTCAGCTGTGAGGAATCATGCTGCTCAGCTGGCAATAATCAAGCAGCTGAGCAGGCAGGAATTATGCAGCTCAGCTGGCAGTTGTCAAGCAGATGACAGGCAGGAATCGTGCAGCTCAGCTGGCAATTGTCAAGCAAATGAGCAGACAGTAATCACGCAGCTCAGCAGGCCCTGACCACGTGACTGAGCATGCACTGTTCACGTGGCTGATCATACACTGATCACGTGATTGATCATGCACTGATCACGTGGCTGATCATACAGTGTTCACGTGTCTGACCATGCACTGATCAGGTGGCTGATCATACACTGCTCATGAAACTGATCATGCACTGATCACGTGGCTATCATGCACTGATCACGTGGATATCATGCACTGATCACGTGGCTATCATGCACTGATATCATGCACTGATCACGTGGCTGATCACACACGTACCACATGACTGATCATGCACTGATCACGTGATTATCATGCAC